>NC_085863.1:43721856-43729356 GCF_034702125.1 Engraulis encrasicolus
TCCCAAAAAATATATTTTTTAAAGACTTGAAATGACTTTTATGAAAACCAAAGACACATTTTGCATTTGTATCCTCCTTCTAATGGTGTTTTAGCATGGTAGGTGGCATTGATTAGATCTGGTTGTCATAGAGACAAAAATCAAAACAAAGAAATAAAAAAGTGTATCTCTATTTGAGCGGCAGTCTTCCACAACAAGCATGGTGGAGTGCCTCCCACATAAAGTAATCTGCTCTGGGGGAACAAGACTTTCAGAACAAGAGAGACGACGAGCGGAGATACGAGAAAATGAAGAAAAGAGCATGAAACAATGAGGCATGATGACAAGGAGAAGATAAGAGCATAATAAGCAAAGAGAAAGGAAGGGGGTGGAGAGAGATGGAGTGTGTGAGAATTCGTGAAGAGGAGAAGATGTGTGGAGAGATAGTACACAGGAGAGGAGGAGAGGAGAGGAGAGGAGAGGAGAAAAGAAAAGAAAAGAAAAGAAAAAAAGAGACAAAGAGAAGAGAAGAGAAGAGAAGAGAAGAGAAGAGAGGAGAGGAGAGGAGAGGAGAAAAGAAAATAAAAGAAAAGAAAAGAAAAAAAGAGACGAAGAGGAGAGGAGAGGAGAGGAGAGAAGAGAAGAGAAGAGAAGAGAAGAGAAGAGAAGAGAAGAGAAGAGAAGAGAAGAGAGGAGAGGAGAAGAGAAGAGAGGAGAGGAGAGAATGTGCAGAATAGAATGGCACTGGTAGAATGGCACTGGTGAGGTGAGGAGTGGATAGGGCAAAGGAGGAGGCTCAGAGAGAGAGAGAGAGAGAGAGAGAGAGAGAGAGAGAGAGAGAGAGAGAGAGAGAGAGAGAGAGAGAGAGAGAGAGGAAAGTGAGAAGGCTTGCTCATCAATATGAATTGTTAAATTATTCCAGTCTCTACCCGCCTCCTCCTCTCCTGCTGTTATGAGCAGAAATGATGGCCAGCCCCCCAGTCCTTTATTGCTCACCTCTCCATCTCCATCCATCTGTTTCTTTCTCTTCTGGATTTTTACTGTCTCATACTATCTCACCGTCTCGATCTATGGCATTATCTTTCTTTGGCTCCCTCTCTTTTCTAGCACTCACTTTCACACGCACACGCACACGCACACGCACACGCACACGCACACGCACACGCACACACACACACACACACACACGAACACAAACACAGATATTTTTTAAGCCAGAGAGGGTGACAGAGCTGGAGATACAGTATGCTGTGGCTTATTATGAATGTGCATATCTAGAGCCTCATTACCAAACCGCAGACAGTTCCACAAGTGTGTGTGTGTGTCTCTGTGTGTGTGTGTCCTTGTGTACGTGTGTCCATGCCTCTGTGCGTTTGTGACTTTGTACCTGTCTGTTGTGCTTCTGTGTATAATATAGTGGTGTGTGCACACTTGTGTGAATGTGCACCTGCGCGCATGCTTGTGTGTGTACCTTACATGTAAGTCTGTGTTTGCGTGCACATGTGAAAATGTATGTTGATAATATTTCCATGAATATTTGACATACTATTTTAAATTTGATTTCGGGGATAACCTTGTGAATGCATGTATTGTTTCTAACCTTTTCTGTATATCTGCTTATTTTGTTCTAAGTACATTTGTATACAGTAGCCTACATCTACTTAGTTTGTACTCAATTGCAAGGACAGTATGTGGTTATTGTGTTCATACACTGCTGATAAGTACAGTATCTGTTCTTATTGTGTCTATTCTCAGTAGCGTATTTATAATGTGTGTTTGCAAGTCCTTTAAATAGGTCTTTGCTACAATGCAGTAGTGTGAGGGAGTTCACTGTATCCTTGCATTAATATTCTCTCTCTGTAGCATGCACTGTCTGTCAGGGCAGTAGGCATGTGGGAATCCCAGCTGTAGGCTACAGTATAGTCAGAGATTCTTTAAGTATATAGAGATATGCCAGTGTAATAGGTTGCTATGGGCACCTAACATGACCAGGTTCCGGTCTGCCTAAAGGGGCGTGTCATAATACTCCTACATTGAATAGAACAGTCCTTAGGTCTGCCTAAAAGGGGATTTCCCCCACCCCCCTCTTGCAATAATAGAACCCGGAAACAAGGGGCCAGCGGAACCTCTCTCTCTCTCTACTCTCTCTGGTATAGTCATGAGAAGGGGCAGCTGTATAATACTGTACGCCTTCGCTCTGCTGACAAGGCTCTGGCCATGCTGCATGCACACCACATACAGTAACCAGGCCTGTCACAACCAGGCAAGCAAACTGGGCAATTGCCCATATAGGGCCCCGAGATGAAGGGCGGGTAATGACAGTTTTTTGTACTAAGACATAAATTACAACTGCCGTGAATGAGGCAGGACCTCCTTGAATGAAATTAGGCCTACCAAAAAGTGCAATGATTTTGCTAATGCAATCTTTGTTGAGGGGGGGGGGCTCCTGCCTATGGCCCCAAAATGCTTGCACATACTGCACATACTGTACTGTACTGTACTGTCAAAAAAACATGGAGCAAAAGGCGTCTGGCTTTGCCACATCCACACTGGGTACTGTACTATCAAATCCCCCCGGGGGAAAAGATGTCCACAATGCTGGATGGATACTGTACCATCAAACCACCCCGAGGAAAAAAAAGACGTCAGGCTTGCCCCTGCTGGATACTGAACTCTGCCATCAAACCCACCACCCTTGGGAATAAAACATGTCTGGCATGCCATATGTATGCATTTATTAAAATCCCAAGGGCTTGGTGTGTGTGTGTGTGTGTGTGTATGTGTGTGTGTGCATGCGCGTGCATAGACACATAAAAATGGAAAAAAAACATGTACATGTCGTCTGTATATCAAACTTTTGCACTTTCTCCAGGTATGTCAGCATCCGCCAATTAATTATCTAGCATATACCCAGAATGCATTGCATTTTCTGGTTGAAATCACTTTACGTAAGACAACAGCTGTTTCTGATATATCAAAATGTGCTGCTCCCTTTCATCCATTCAGTCATTGTTTTTGCTTGCTGCATATCATCTCTCTCTTTCTCTCTCTCTCTCTCTCTCTCTCTCTCTCTCTCTCTCTCTCTCTCTCTCTCTCTCTCTCTCTCTCTCTCTCTCTCTCTCTCTCTCTCTCTCTCTTTCTCTCTCTCTCTCTCTCTCTCTCTCTCTCTCTGTTTGTGCCCATGTGCCTGTGTCCGTGTATGCATGTTTTGCATCATGTGTGTATGTCTACGTATATCTAGTATGCACCTGTGTGAGTACTGTACACATGCATGTCATAGTGCAACTATATTTTCTCTCCTAATACCCCATAAAACCAGACCGCTCCACCAGAGACCCCCAGCTAGATAAGGCCCAGCACTACTACTGCATGTCTATATGCCACTCAATAATGATAAAGGAAGCTTAGCCCGCATTAACCGGCATTAGGTTGATTACATCTCATGGAGAGAAAAAACGGACACACAGCAGCTTATATTCAATGGAGTGCTATGAGATAATAATAATTACGCATAGTGCAGAATGGCAGCGCGCCCCCTCTCTCTGCTCTCTCCTCTGCCGGGTGTACTGTGGTGTACCCATGCGGCCAGCACGGGGTGATTTCCACAAGTGCTCCTGTGATCACGCTAATCCTCTTAGCGCAGGTGGGTCTGGCAGCCAAGAGGTGGAGGTGGAGGGAAGGCCGTGGTGGAGAGGATGGAGGGGGTGTAGTGGTGGAGGTGGAGGGGAGGCCGTGGTGGAGAGGATGGAGGGTCTGGCAGCCAAATATGGAGGTGGAGAGAGAGGCTGTGGTGGAGAAGATGGTGGTGGGGCAGGGGTAAAGATGGAAGGGAGGCAGTGATGGAGTGGAGAGGATGGTGGGGCAGGGGTGCTGGAAGGGCATGCAGTGGAGGCTGGTGGAGGGGTAAGCTGGGCTACAGGGGCAGGCAGTGTTGTAGGGGGATGGAGGGGCAGTGGTGTAGCCTTGCAGTGGAGGGTGGAGGGGGTGGAGGGGAGGCTGGAGCTGGAGGGGCAGCCAGTGGTGAAGTTGGAGGAGCAGGTATTGGTGAATGTGGAGGGGCAGGCAGTATTGGAGGGGGAGACAGTGGTGCAGGAGCAGGAGGTGGATGGCAGGCTGACAGGAAGGCTAGGCTAGATAGGGGAGGCAGTGCTGGAGGGGTAGGGGTTGTAGCCTAGAGGCAGTGATGGAGGGGAGGCAGGCACAGTTGTGAGCTGTATGGCCGGCACTAGGCATAGGCAGACAGAGTGGTCGTCTAGGGTGCCAAATGTTTTGGGTCACTCACCAGTAATATCCAGAAGTCCCACAGAAAGAGAAAATGAAGTGAAGTAAAAAAAAAAAGTACATAAAACTTTACATTGACAATGACTATTCATGGGCACTCAGTATATATTTATTAGCCAGGCTGTGCCCTCCTAGTGACGCAAAACGGTCAGCGTTGCAACTAGTCAGGTCAAGAGCAATGCAAGTACTTTCTGAGCTCCCGAAAAATAAGGGAACTCCTCCCACTTTGTCAGTAAGCAAACAACCATAAGCAAACCAAAGGAGGCAGCTCAACCATGCCGTTTGGGAAATGTTAATTGTTATGCTCTTGGTCAGACCAAGTCTCGAAGAGATTTGAACGACGATGATAATCAGGCTATATATTTACGGTGTAGCACTAGATCAGCTGTAGTTGATTTGATGATGCTACGTACTGTATGTTTACAGATGCCAGCTTCTCAACTCACAAAAAAGAAAGGGGGCACTTGGTTCCAGGGCACCAAATTGACTAGTCCAGAACCAGCCCTGGTTGTGAAGGGCAGCCGACCTGGAATGGAGGTGCGTAGGCAGACAGTGGAGCTTGGTAGAGGGGAGACAACTGAAGAGCTGGAGGGGGAAGTAATGCAGTAAGGCCGTAGTCTACAAATGGCGGCCTGCAGGCCAGATCTGACCCGGGCATGGCAACCATTTGGCCCAACTTGAGGTTAGAGCCAATTAAAACATGTATGCTTATCTGTGGCCAAATGATTGGGCGATTTGTTTGGCCCTCAACCTCATTTGCTCTACATGATTTGGCCCTTGGGAAAAGATCGTTTGACACCACTGCAGCAATGTCTGGCGGCAACAAGCGTAGTAGAGAGACAGGTGGTGGTGACTGACTCAGAGTGTTGTGAGTGACTCCTCGAGGCTGATTGAAGGGAAGGCAGTGGTGACTAGCAGCTGTCTGTTTAGAGGGCAGTGGTGGCTGGAATAGCTGGAGGGGTGGAACTTGTCCTGGCTGGCAGCAGATGGAGAGATGTAGGCTGGGGTGGAGGGGCAAGTGATAGTGGTTAGCAGCAGTTTAGAGGGTAGTGGAGGATGGAGCATCTGAAAGGGGGGGCACCAGTGGTTGGCTGGCAAAAAGGTTGGAGGTGATGCTTGTGAATAAGGGCAGAAGTGGCTGGTGGAGGAGGCAGGTAGTGCTGACCAGTGATGGGCAAAATGTTACACTCCACATTTTCCAAATGACTTTGATTTGCCTGTCCAATTCAGCCAGGTGATTAGCTGGTTGAGTAATTACCTGGTTGAATTGGACAGGTAAAACAAGGTCATTTGGAGTATGTGGCACTAGAATGTAACTTAATGAATCCATTTTGCCCATCACTGGTGGTGATTGGTCAGAGGGGTGTAGTGGAGTAGGGCAGCGGTGGATAGAATGGCTGGAGGAAGAGGCAATGTAAGATGGCAGGGGGTGGAGGCAGAGGCTAGCTGTGGTGGTTGTGGTGGTGCCGGTTGCCTTCCATGGGCAGAGGCAGAGGTGGTGCTTGTTGTGCAGGGGCAATGCAGAGCAGATGATGATGGTAGTGTGGTCCTGTGGGCAAGAGATGGAGGAGAGGGTAGAGGCAGGGGTGGATCAAAGGTGGTGGCATGTCAGCTTTGACTGGGCCCAGGATAAGAGCAGCTTAAAGGGCCACCCACCCAATACTTGCAATGTAATGACGACCCCATTCTTGCCCTCCCCTCTCCCTGGGCCCAGGACAACTTGACCCCTTTATCCCCCACCCCAATCATCTTCCCTGGGTGGGGGTGTTGGGGCAGGAGGAGGGGAGGGTGGTGGAGGCCGTCAGAGCCGATCATTGCTGAGCTGGAAGCCCCTGCCATGGTGGGATGGTGACCCTGCGGCTTAGAGCGGATTATAGAGAGGCAGCTGTGGGCCAGAGGAGAGCAAGAGCAGAGCAGCTCTGGGAGGGAGCGGATCATTTGGCAAAGCCCAGTATGCAGCTGTACAGAGCAGCACAGCACAGCACAACACAGCTCAGCACAGCAGCCACACAGCTGTCATGGATTTCCTATATTGTATGTCTGTATAGGGAAGTGGTTCTCAAACATTTTCAGCAGGGACCCCCTTTTGGACATTTTCACGACCCCCCCCACACACACACACACACCATATCTTGCCATATGGAAAATTAATGGACAAAAATATTGCCTAGCCATTAATATTGCTAGATTTCCCATTAATAGTTTGCAATGCTAACATTGCTAGAAATCCACAGGGCAGCAAACACATCTATTAGCTGTTAGCTGTTCAGTGGATTTCCCGTTTTTATGCAATATCCCTTTTGTCCGCGACCCCCTTTCAATGTCTCCGCGACCCCCCGTTTGGGAACCACGAGTATAGGGCATACTGTATGGGCCTGGCATGGCCTAATGGTTAGGGTGTTGGTATTTAGATCAGAGGATAGCAGGTTTGAATCCCACCCTTACCTCTACCGACACTTACATCCATGTTCTGAAATGCCCTTGAGAAAAGCACTTAACCCACGTTGCTCTAAGAACTGTAACCAATACCATGTAAATATCTGTAAGTCGCTTTGGATAAAAGCATCAGCTGAGTGTAGTGTAATGTAATGTTATGTCTGCACACAGGGCAGTATGCAAATCAGAGTCAGCTTTATTGAAAGCTGTACAGTTGCGTGTTGTAGGAATTTGACCTCAGTGGACGTTAGCTCTCAAATAACGCACATCCGACATGGAGCATCAGCCACTCATTATTTAGTAGAGTAGTAGGGTATGATACAGATACTCTATTGATTCCTGAAGGAAATCAAAGGTGTCCATTTGCAAGTGAACACATTTACGGATATCTACATCCGTTCAAAGGCATACACTCAACTGCCCATGTGCCTGAAAGGAGTTTATAGAACCTGTCAAAATGTACATGAGCCAGTAAATATTGCATGGTACCTATCAATAACTCCTTATTTATATCCCTGTGATTGTTCTTGATGTTGATGCTGTCATATGTAGCCATATAATCCTGTTGCTAATCAGTGCTTTACACTAACTTTTTCGCTTACCAGCCATTTTGGCTAGTGGTTTTCGTGACTCACTAGCCATTGGGCCTTTTCACTTGCCATAATTTTCTTAACCATCATAGCAGCTTTAATGAATTATATAATAGGCTGTAATAATGTAATGTAGGATAATATAACATAATATAACATAATATAATATAATATAATATAATATAATATAATATAATATAATATAATATAATAT
>NC_085863.1:43734356-43736856 GCF_034702125.1 Engraulis encrasicolus
AAATGGAGAGCGGTGTGTGTGTGTGTGTGCGTGTGCGTGTGCTTGTGTGTTTGTGTGTGTGTGTGTGCGTGTGCGTGTGCGTGTGCGTGTAGTTGTGTGTTTGTGTGTGTGTGTGTGCGTGTGCGTGTGCGTGTGCGCGTGTGTGTGTGTGATGAAAGAGGATGAGTAAAACAGTGACAGATGGACGGGAGCTTTCACTCTTCAGCTACTGAGGCCTGACACACTCTCCTTTGTGTGTGTGTGTGCGTGTGTGTGTGCTTGTGCGTGTGCGTGTGCGTGTGCGCGCGTGTGTGTGTGTGTGCGTGTGCGTGTGCGCGCGCGCACGTGTGCGTTTATGTGTGTGTTGCATGCGTGTGTGTGTGTACGTGTGAGAAACCTCTCTTACGAAACCATGACATTTGATATGTTCTGTCATTTTGGAAAATCATGTCAGTGTGTAGTTGGCTGTCTTGTTTTGCATGCAAACTAAATGTCTGTGTTTGTGTGTATGGTAAACCGCAGTTTATTTAGGTACACTTGGATGTACTGTGTACATCAGCACTGGCTACATTTACTTCACGTTTTTAATTCAAATGAATAATTCAGAATGAAATAGTTCCGTCGAGTTTACTTTCAGCTTTCATGTAAATCCGAATTGTGAAGTGTTAACATGATGTTTTCAAAGCAGAATTAAGCTTTATTCAGAATGAAAGTGAGTTAATTCTGAATTAAATGTCTCATGTAAACAAGGCCAATGTGTATGTTTGAGAAATGGCAAGTGAGCTCAACTCAAACTTGATGGTGTGTTATCAGGAGTACAGTAGGGCCAAAATAGAGAAAGGAAAGGCGGTAGAGAGAGAGAGAGAGAGAGAGAGAGAGAGAGAGAGAGAGAGAGAGAGAGAGAGAGAGAGAGAGAGAGAGAGAGAGAGAGAGAGAGAGAGAGAGAGAGAGAGAGCGCAAAAGGGAGAGCGACATAGACAAGAGACATACGTTGCAAGAGGGAGAGGAAGAAGAACATAAAATGGATGGAGAAAGCGAGAGAAGGAGAAGGAGAAAGATGGAGAGAAGGGAAGGCAAAGAACAGCCCTGTTGTTTCTATCCCTCTCCCTCCGCCGTTTTCTTCTCTCTGCCTCTGTTGAATTAATGCCTCTGTCATCCCTTTCATCTCCACTCTTTCATCTTAATGCCCTCTCTGTTCTTCCCTTCTCCCTCCCTATTCTCTCCTCCCCACCCCTCCTCCTCCTCCTCCTCCTCCTCTCTCTATCTCCCTATCTCTCCTCGCGGCCTCCTCTCCCTCTCACTCTCACCTCCATCTCAGCCTTTTTTCTCCCTCTCACCTCTCTCACGCATTCTCTCTCTCACGCATTCTCTCTCTCTCTCTCTCTCTCTCTCTCTCTCTCTCTCTCACCTCTCCTCCTCCCTGCCTCTCTTTCTCTCTACCACCTCTCCTTTCTTCCTTTTTTTCCTCCATACTTATCACCTCTCATGTTTTCTCTCCGTCTCACCTCTCCTCTCTCACTTCACTTTTACTCTTCATTCCTCTCATCTCCTCTCCTCTCCTCTCCTCTCCTCTCCTCTCCTCTCCTCTCCTCTCCTCTCCTCTCCTCTCCTCTCCTCTCCTCTCCTCTCCCCTGCCCTCTCCTCCTCTCCTCTCCTCTCCTCTCCTTTCCTCTCTTTTTCTCTGTCACCTCTCCCCTCTCTGTCCTTCTCACTTCTCTTTTTTCTCTTTCCTTCTCTGATCTATCTCTTCTCCTTCCGCTTAGCCCCTCACCTCTCAGCTCTTTGACATAGCTTCTCTCTCCCCCTCTCTCTCTCTCTCTCTCTCTCTCTCTCTCTCTCTCTCTCTCTCTCTCTCTCTCTCTCTCTCTCCATTTCACCTCTCCCCCTCACTTCTCATCCACCTTTCTTTATGCTTTCTTCCCCCTGCCTATATATGGTACACCAGTTCTGAGTACCAGGTGGAATACACTGCAAAACAAACAGCCAATGAATGGCATCAGTATTATTGGACTGAACTAAAATGAATTGTATTAACTGGCCTTGAATTGAACACACTCTTCCTGCTGAATAGCATACAAGCACGCGCACACACACACAAACGCAGATTAAGAGATAGAGAATCAGGGTGTGCACATCACGAGAAATACCACTCAAGTTCTTTCGTTAGAATCTGAGGAATACCGCAAGGTCTAAATATCATCATGCCAATGAAGGAATGAACAGCAGAAAAGAACATGCAGAAGAAAATTCCGAAGGAATGTCCTTTTTTATTTTTTTTCACCAGGGATTGTGCCCAAGGTACATGGTGAAATACCTGCTCTCTTCACCTGTTATCTCTTTACCTCTGCCTTTGATATCCCCTCAACTGCCATGAGAGAGAGAGAGAGAGAGAGAGAGAGAGAGAGAGAGAGAGAGAGAGAGAGAGAGAGAGAGAGAGAGAGAGAGAGAGAGAGAGAGAGAGAGAGAGAGAGAGAAAGTTAGAACGAGGGACAAAAAGACAGAGAATTGAATACGTGTTCTT
>NC_085863.1:43756856-43766856 GCF_034702125.1 Engraulis encrasicolus
TCCTCTTTTCCAAGTCTTGGAGTTAAACTGCACTTCAAATGGACCCTTCCAGCATACAATTCACCGTACAATTAAAAACTACTTAAAGTTCATTGATGCTGTATAAAAACTCTCACCATTGCTCTATTCAGCTCGCGCACCACCTTATGGCAGGCTGCGCAACCCCAGGGGTGCACGGACCACAGTTTGGAAAACCCTGGCCTAGCCTACATTTAGGCTACTAGTGTGGATTTCTATGATGACCAGCCGAAATAATCAGCCCATTGCCAATGTGCATAACAATCCTCGCCGTGTGGAGCCAGTCATCTCAACCAGACCTTATGGCAATGGGCAACTTCAGAGAAGCTACAGAGCATTGTCAGGAACAGCGGCTGTGGCGTTCGTAGCTGGGGGTTCGACACTTCCTTCGTCACCTGCGGACTTGAAGCAACCTCTCCAGGCCATCATAGTAGCCTACACCCCCTTCCCGCAAACACAGGGAGTCACGTTTCATTCTTATTACCTGCTCCCGTCTTAATGTAACGTTTCGTTTCCCACTATCTGCATTCTTTTAGCGGCTTATTTAGGGTGTCTCTCGTTCCGATGTGTGGTCATTAGCCAGCCATCACCAACGCCCTGAAGGGAGCCAGCCGAAGGAGTTTCTGTGGCGCTGCAGCGACGACTTCCACATTTAGTCAGTTTTTTTTCACGATTTCAATGACCTTACTTCTTTATAATGTATAAACGTAGTTCAGTTGAAACCATAACCAAATATAGGCTAGGCTATTATATTAATAGGCCCTTGTAGTAGGCCAAACGCCAAGTCACCACTTCTCAAAACTGATAATCATACTTAGACTACCCAGTGACGTGATTGTGCCCACACATGCATCTGATACCTTCTGGTTATATCAGCCAATGACCAGCCTAATGTTTAGCCTAATATATTACATATCATTGACATCGTAGTATACTATGAATTCATGTTGTCTTTGCCACCCCAAGTAAAGTCATTACATGATCATGTGTGCTCATGATTACTACAATATTCATTCACGTTTTCTTGGCCACCTTAAGTAAAGCCATGACATTATGATAGGTTAACACACTTGTTTTCAGTATAGTAATCATGTGTTAACTTAACACATGATTACTATACTGAAAACAAGTGTGTAATCAACCATTTCTATACAGTCAACTAATCAATCATTAACAACCTTCCCAATCATTAACTCCCCCGCCAAGTGAAGTCACAGCATTATAACACATAACTCATTACATAGGCCTATTTTGATGTAGTGTATTTTCTGAACTTTTAAATACAATCAAAGCACCAGACAGAGAGCAATAACTTTTTATTATTATGAAAGCAAGTCATAGGCCTTCACATATTGTCTCACACACACACACACACACACACACACACACACACACACACACACACACACACACACACACACACACACACACACACACACAATAAGTGTGGCAGTAACCCCTCTCAAGGTGCTGTGTATGGGCCCCACTGTTTGGATCAACAAACCATCTTGAATGGTTAACAGTGAAGTGAGTGTAGCCAATGGCAGCTAATGCGCCTCTGTATGCTCGCCACTCATCACTGATCAGGGTGGCTCCTGGACGCACATGCTTGACCACAATTGGGATAAGATTCTCCCGTCCTCTTCTCCTCACCAGCCACAGGATGGGACACCTCCGCTCGTTTCTTATCCCTAAAATGCCAAAGACCTATTTTTTTCTTCGCCATGTAGCAGAGGCCCTTCCGCGGTGATACTGTAAAATATACAAACAAAATACAGATATTTTACAGACAGCTCCCGCTAGCCCCCCGCTATATGGAGGTGGTCAGGCTGGTGAGAAAGGGTTTAAGCAAGACGGCGGCGTACGAAAAAATTCCGATCGACAGAAATACCATCTGCAACCAAGCCCCTATTGCGGAGCTTGCAACGGTCAGCCCTGATGATTACATGGAAATTAGGGAGACATATCTTCCTGGTGATAGTTTATTTAACTTCACCAAGGACTGTGCCACACAGTGTGAATCAGGTGGGCACATGCAGGAGATACAGCAACTGAAAAGAAAGGGGGACCTGCTAGATATTTCAAAAAGATTAAAAAAAAAAAAAATGGTAAGCAGGCAGTCCTTGTTCAGGTTCTATCGTTGTTAATCATTAAGCTGTTCAATTTTCTGCATGTGCCCACCTGAAGGCGAGCTCCGCAATAGGGTGCAAGTGTTAGCAAGTTCTCTCCTTCTGTCTGTCTGTGCTTGTCCTTCTTCCTCTTCTTCTCTCTCTTTTTCCTGTCTCTCTTGTTCCTCTTCTTTCTCTTCCTCTCTGGCTCCGAGTCACTTGAAGAGGAGGTGGAGGAATCGGAGGGTCGATCTTGTTGGGCAGCTGCTGCGCTGGTGGCGGTTGCAGCCGCTCCCTCCATAGCGGTGGCCTTAAGTTTTAAAGCTGCAAAAAGAGAGGAGCTACTAAATACACAATCCTGAGACATGACCTGACAGCTGATACAGTCGTCAATTCCAATCTCATTTTTTTGTCAATTACAGACAGAACATGACACAATACTTTCAATAGCTTTGATATAGCCCCCAACGCAATGCTGCGTAAAATAGGGCGATATTGCCCCCGCCTGCGTTTCTCATCTCCAATTGGCCAATCAGAACTGAGCCATATGGGAGCTGCTGTGGCCAACTGGAGACGAGAAACGCTATACTATACTGTTAAACTAGATAATGAAAACAGACCAAAATGAAATGCACATTCATGCATGTAAATACTCCATATATGTGAAAAATGGTGGACTGTTCCTTTAACATTAACACTCAACACTTACATATTAACAATTCAGGGAAGCTGAAGAAGGTGGTGTTTGTTTAAATGTGGCTGCCTTCAATATAGGTCTAAAGTGAAGGGGAAAATCCTGGTTTGTGTTCATAGTACGGCCCTTGGAGAACTTTTACGGCCCCTCGGATGAATTTGAATTGGCCCTTCGAATGAGAAAGGTTCCCCACCACTGACGTAGGCTATAGGTTAAGCTTACCCTCTTTCACTCTTCTGTGGTGAGACTGTGCCCATTTTGGGTTGACCTCCACACGCGTCTGTAGCACAGCACACAGGATTGCAGGACACAGCATCCTGCAGGACACTACAAAAAAAACAAAAAAACAAACAAGGGGAATGAATAAATTACCTGACCAGTTATTAAACAAATGAAAATTGATGTGCCAGAGCTGTGGTAAAAGTAACCTTGGGTCCAAATCATCTAGGCCTAGGGTGTGTGTGTGTGTGTGGTAAATCCAGTGTTCACATTATTCAGATATGAGAATTAATTAATTCATTCATTTTAACTGACATTAGTACATACCCATATCAGTGCCATTTCACCCTGCCAAGACACTGGACCTGGGTCTATTGGAGCTCTCTGCTCAGGGTGTCCTCATTATACTGCAGCAGGCACTGTTGTTTCTATAGTTCCTAGAAGCGAGACAAATAAATACTTAACCATGCACCTCATATTGACATAGCAAATATGTCAATAAGCAAGACCTATTGAGCCCAACAGGGATAATCTTACACTATATCAGTTTTCTGTGGTCTCTTGTAAGATTGGCCCATCACCATTCTGCAGGACACTACCGTCTCCCTGCCAGGATCTGTAGGATGTAAGAAAATAAATCAAAACATAGCAATGCACAGCATTGATTACTTATCTATAAAGTAGCACAAGTCATATTGACAATGTAGGCCAGGGGTGGGGAACCTATGTCTCTAGGGCCGTTTGCGACCCTTGAGGCAGTTTTATCTGGCCCCCCGATATAATTTTAATGCTATTCAGCTTCACATGAAATATGACATATTTTGTAATGGAATCTTAGAAAATACATTTGCAATACAATTAAGTTATATTCTGGGAAACTGGAGAAGGTGGTGTTTAAAATGTGGCTGCCTTCAATATAGGTCTAAAGTGAAAGGGAAAATCCTGGTTTGTGTTCATAGTACGGCCCTTGGAGGACTTTTACGGCCCCTCGGATGAATTTGAAGCGGCCCTTCGAATGAGAAACGTTCCCCGACCCTGACGTAGGCTATAGGTTAAGCTTACCCTCTTTCACTCTTCTGCGGTGAGACTGTGCCCATTTTGGGTTGACCTCCACATGCGTCTGTAGCACAGTACACAGGATTGCAGGACACAGCATCCTGCAGGACACTTCAAAAACAAGGATAACAAATAAATGACCTGTTCAGTTCTATAAAAAAGAATACCCTGAAAAAGAACACCCTGTTGTTTACCGGTATACAGCTCCTAAATTAAATACTTTGCCATGCACCTCATATTGACATGCATCAATGAGCAAGTCATATTGGTCACAAAGAAGTTAATCTTACATTCTTTCAGTCTTCTATGGCGAGTTAGGCCTTCAGGTGACTCGTCTTCGCCATATTATGAGACAGCAGCCTGTGAAAACATGGTAAATAGAATAACCCATTAACCTTGGGTCCTAATATAATACATGGACATAAACTAGCCTACATTATTTAGACAAGGTCAGTAGACCTCCACGTGAAACAATAAGAAAAAGTGACCATACATAATTTCAATTTCTTGAAGAGGCCATCTACACATATTTGTGCAACAAGTGCTGTTTTGAGGACCCATACTTTTTAAGGACAGGTTGCCTACTGTTTGCAAATGGCAGGGTATTTCACATTGATTTCGGGGTGGCGTGCTCAACTTGACCACTCTGGTCGACATTGAGCTCGCGCTGATACATTGGGCTCGCGTTACTGAGAACGATTCCCTGATTGACGCTCCCAACGCAGGACGCTCCCCTGTCGGCTCGCTCCCACTAGCCAGACTATCGGTCCCACCGCCATATAACGGAGCTAGTTATCTTTTTGATGTTAGTTCTTTGTTTCTAACTCTAACCCTAACCTTGACCCTAAACCTAACCCTAAATTGCTTGTATGTGGCAGTGTATGATAATACGTGAAATATAATCGGGTGGGACTGCACGTCCGGGAGCGATCTCAGTTGGGAGTGTCCATCTACCACCGTTTCAAAGTAGCATGGAACTAAATTATATCCCACCTTTGACTTGATTTTACGCCGGTGGGTCTTGGAACCCCTGTGTGACTGCCTAGGTTTCAGGATAGAGAAAGTAAAACAAAAACCATTGAGTAAAATCGATGGGGGACAAAAACGTCGCTACTTGAGGAAAAATAGCATTACTACAGGGATGTTAGCTACTCGATACATAGTAGTGACGCTACGACCAAGCTACTAGAGAATGTAATTAAATTAGTCGCTTCGCTACTGCCCAGCACTGAAAACCAACATACCCAGACGGCACACCAGTCTTTCCAACGTCGCCTAGATGCATTTTTGCCGCTGTAAAATACATTGGCAAGGCGTCTAAGCGTTAGTTCATCAGCGAAATACCGGGCAGACGTGAAAAATGAGCAGTGCCCAGAATCTAGTTGATGAGCTAACGCAATAGCATGCTAACGGTAGCCTTTGTCTATCTTTAGGCAGGGGAAAGGCAACTGAGAACGAGCAATGTCAAACAATTTACCATCAACAAGTATACTTAACATATTCACCGTTTCACCACAGCATTTTGTCATTACGATGCTCGCAAGTCATCAGAATTTACTAGCGTACAGCAGCAACTAGTGTAGTCAGAGCTACCAGCTATGTAAAACGGCTGTGCCATAACTTAGCAATGGCGGATCTGTGTTCAGAGGAGCTATTCAATCGCTCTTGAGTACTGAAACTTTAAACCACAGTTGAGTAAAATGTACTTACATGTATATGACGCCCATTTTCCGTTGGTATGTGAGGAACTTTTCCCCCATATCGCCAAGAAACTTGTAAACCACACAGACAACACGTGGTTCTGTTCAATCAGGAAGTTGTTGTTGACCGCGGCTGATGGCTTCTTTGTGGCTTGTGTGTGGAATTCGCATTGTGCCAATTAGTTTTACTGCCACCTAAAGGCTTGGTGTAGAACTAATTTAACCAGAGACGGTCTATTTTCAACTAACTTGAACAATCCTTGCTTTAGTTCAGAATACCATTTAAAAAAAAACAGAGTGGCCAAGCACATTGATGTTTTTCCTCAAAAGCAGCAGAGGAACCTTTTTAATTCGAAGGGTCACTTCAAAATGTAGGCCTATGTCCAAGAAAGATCATTCAGATGATTCTATTTTGATAGCCTATTCTGTAGGTTCATTTAAATGTTTATAGCACAGATCGAATTGTTTGATCAACTTAATTTCTGAGCTTATAGTATCATAATAAAATGTACTGACAGCAAAGCTGTGGCTAGTAGAAAGGTTTATGCAGGGGTGGGGAACCTTTTTCATTCGAGGGGCCACTTCAAATTCCTACCATGGTCATAAAATCCTCCGGGGGCCGTACTATGAACACAAATCAGGATTTCCCCATAAAATTTAGGCCTATATAGACACCTTTAGGCCTATATAGACATATAGACATCTTTAAAGGTAGACACCTTTAAAACAGTCCCCACCTTTTCTAGGTCCCCTGAATATAACTTAATTGCATTGGAAATGTAATTTCTAAGATTCCTTTAGGCCTGCAAAATATGTCATAGGCCTATTTCATGTGAAGTTGCAAAACATTATAATGATATCAGGGGCCGGATTTAAAAACCGCCTCAAGGGCCCTCGAGACATAGGTTCCCTACCCCTGGTTTAATGGTTAGTGATTCTGAAAAACACCACTGGGCAGCGTGAAAAAACATACACACACACACACGCACACAGACACACACATTTTAGTAAAAGGCCAAAAAATGCCCTTGGGCCCCCAACAATCCCGTTGCCTAGGGACCCCAAAATCCTAGAAACAGGCCTGCCGACCCCCCACTCCCTCCCACCCACCTGACCTCACCCCACCCCACCCCACTTGAAATTGACTGGGGCAGCTCCCGACCTGATCACTGGCATTTACATATTAAAGGCTCTTCTAAGAAAGGGATGGGAGGGGGGCATGGGGGAGCCGCAAATGCTGTGGCTTGAGGTATGAGGCAATTTAAGGTGCAAAACTCATCCACAAATTCCTCTTTTCATGCAGTGTCCCATATCAGCCAAAAAGTTAATCATAATTTACATAGTTACTCATAAATTGAACAGAATAACTATGCAGTTGTTATTTATTTAGTAAGGTGCCATTTCCACGTAGCAGGATAATTTTACATGTGGATATTTTGTTCTCCTTTTTAAGCGGAAACACGACAAAATAGTTTTTTTTTTTAGGCAGGTTTTTTGATATGGCTACATGGAGATAGAAGGCCAATACCAATGCTTTTTCAGAAATAGTACAATACGTGGAAGCGGTTTCTAAATTCCTTTTTAAGCGGAAACACGACAAAATTGTTTTTTTTTTAGGCAGGTTTTTTGATATGGCTACGTGGAGATAGAAGGCCAATACCAATGCTTTTTCAGAAATAGTACAATACGTGGAAGCGGTTTCTAAATTCATCTTCACTGTTGTCCTAGTTTTCTAGGCTCATTGGTGGTGTTAATGTGCATAGGCATGGTGTGATGTGACGGTGGAAAAAGGAATGGATTGGGGGGGGGGAATCAGTTTATTTTCTCGTTGAGGACCCAGTGGCAGCAGAGGGGTTGAAGTACAGGGGTAGTAATGTCAGCATCTGAAACAGCACAGAAACAAGAGACAAACAGTACATAAAATGTAAAAAAAAAAAAAAAAAAAAAACAGCGACACTGCATACCAACCATTGACACACAGCTGCACATATATTATAAAAGTATCCAGTGAGGCTCATGTAATGGTAATAATATTTTGTTATGGATCTTATGTAGCCTAGTGATAGACTTACCATTTCTTGTTCTGGCATATCTGGCCTATTCCCAAGAGAAGGCTGATGTCCCTGTCTGTTGATCTGATTTTGACGTCGGCAAGATGCTTCGTGCTGTCTGGGTTTCAAACCTAGTGGTGAAATGACAAGGGATTTTATGTAAACAAAATGCGTATTTCTGTATACAGTAAACAGATCTAAGAAGTTCCCAGAGCACCCTACGATAGCTGGCATGGTTGGCACGAAGACCCCAAAGAGCAAAATTGTCCCAAGATTGTCTTTCAAACAATTCCACTCCAAACATTTTCCTTCTGAAATAAACAATGTCCATATCCAATCAAACCTCAGTAGGCAGCTATCTCGTCAGGTCGGCCTTACCATAGACACATCTAAGCTTATGGGCCTTACGAGTGGCCCGTAAATTTACAATCTCAAACGTCATCACCGTATAAGCCATGGCACAACACAAGCGTTTTTTTTGAGAATACAATATATCTTGGCACGTTTGCGCTAGTTATCTGAACACTGATCGTTAACGAATGGCCGAAATAGTGTAGAGCTAGCTGTCATTTATGTTGTGCTAGCTAGGGTCAAGTCGTCTCATCCAAACTAGCCACAGTAGGGGGGGGGATTACGCTTCAAATGAACGTGAATGACTCAAAACTTAAGAAATATGTTGTTAGAATGTATACAAGGTTAGTCTATGAGGTTAAATAGTTTTCTAACATATACATATTTTATATCCCAGTTACGTACCTTATCTTCTGCACGAATCGAGGCCTCCTGTTTCATTGGGCACAATCACGTCACTGGGTAGTCTAAGTATGATTATCAGTTTTGAGAAGTGGTGACTTGGCGTTTGGCCTACCACAAGGGTCTTATCATTCTCTAATTGTAAGCTAGCCTATTAATATAATAGCCTATATTTGGTTACGGTTTGAACTGAAATACGTTTATACATTATAAAGAAGTAAGGTCATTGAAATCGTGAAGAAAAAAAAAACTGACTAAATGTGGAAGTCGTCGCTGCAGCGCCACAGAAACTCCTTCGGCTGGCTCCCTTCAGGGCGTTGGTGATGGCTGGCTAATGACCACACATCGGAACGAGAGACACCTTAAATAAGCCGCTAAAAGAATGCTATGGTGGGAAACGAAACGTTACATTAAGACGGGAGCAGGTAATAAGAATGAAACGTGACTCCCTGTGTTTGCAAACTTTGCGGGGAGGGGGTGTAGGCTACTATGATGGCCTGGGGAGGTTGCTTCAAGGCGCAGTCTGCAGGTGACGAAGGAAGTGTCGAACTCCACAGCCGCTGTTCCTGACAATGCTCTGTAGCTTCTCTGAAGTTGCCCATTGTCTGGTTGAGATGACTGGCTCCACGAGGATTGTTATGCACATTGGCAATGGGCTGATTATTTCGGCTGGTCATAGAAATCCACACTAGTAGCCTAAACATAGGCTAGGCCAGGGTTTCCCAAACTGTGGTCCGTGCACCCCTGGGGTTGCGCAGCCTGCCATAAGGGGGTGCGCGAGCTGAATGGAGCAATGGTGAGAGTTTTTTATACAGCATCAATGAACTTTAAGTAGTTTTTAATTGTATGCTGGAAGGGTCCATCTGAAGTGCAGTTTAACTCCTTGACTATGAAAAGAGGATTATTCAAAACTGTGCATAATGTGCAGTGAATGCACAGTGAATCCATACTTGCGTGGCCATCAGCACACCAAAATATTCGCTAAGGGGGTGCGCGGGGAAAAAGTTTGGGAACCGCTTAGCCTGAGTGTCATTTAATGACTACAACATTATTCCATTATTGCTGGAAAGGCAACATTAACTAAGGTTGGATTCATGTATGACTGGGTTGATCTGACAGGATTTTCATCAGCCATGTTAATACATGATATGTTAACCTTGTAATTCACACCACGAATTTCCCTCTGATATACCACATTTACTTAATGGTGAGTCCTCATCACTCATGTCATGACTCCTTATTAACTAATGATAGATTAAATATCACTATGTACATAAATCATGTGTTAATTCACCATAAATCATACATTACTTCCAACATTATTCCGTTATAATTCATGCACCATTATTGTAAAGTGTTACCGAACAAGTGATAAATCAATGCATGTGTTGGTTTGACATG
>NC_085863.1:43771856-43776856 GCF_034702125.1 Engraulis encrasicolus
CAC
Source organism: Engraulis encrasicolus (assembly GCF_034702125.1). NCBI lineage: Eukaryota > Metazoa > Chordata > Actinopteri > Clupeiformes > Engraulidae > Engraulis > Engraulis encrasicolus. The sequence continues at coordinate 43,771,860 of NC_085863.1, forward strand.
AACCAGCAGTCCTGCCTGGAGTGCATAGTAGCAGCACTGCTATTTTAGTTTCCACTCTATTGTACATGTATTTTTCATCTGCACTCAACTCTCTCTCTCTCTCTCTCTCTCTCGTTCTCTCTCTCTCTCTCTCTCTCTCTCTCTCTCTCTCTCTCTCTCTCTCTCTCTCTCTCTCTCTCTCTCTCTCTGTGTTTCAGTCTTTGATGCGTTGTCTTTTGTTCATCGAGGCATGTGTATGTATGTGTGTACAGATGTATTGTGTGTCTTTGTCTTCTTTTTCATATCTTTATTGTGTGATTTCGTTGTGTGTGTGTGTGTGTGTGTGTGTGTATTAGCGTGCGTGCGCGCGTGTGTGCGTGCATTTGTGTGTATTTGTGTGTGTGTGTGTGTGTGTGTGTGTGTGTGTGTGTGTGTGTGTGTGTGTGTGTGTGTGTGTGTGTGTGTGTTTTATTATGCTTGTATTATATTGTTCTTATCCCGGCATGCGTTTTGGTCACCTGAGTTAGCCCGCTCCTCTGGGATCCTGATATCCACCACCAGCACGTCTTTCCACCACCCCACTTTATTTCACTTCACAGCACTCTCTCCTCTTTTATATAAGGCAGTTAGCCTCCTTTGTATGTAACACCCATTTTCCACTGGAGACAGCCACGGGGCCTTTTCTCTGTTTTTGGGTTTCTCTGCTTCTGTGTGATCCTTTTAAACTAGGTGTAGAGTGTGTGCACATGAGGTATAAGGGGCCAACTTTTTAGGCAAATTTCGCCCCCAACTTCTGTATACCGCTGTGAACTTCTAACAGCTCAGTAGATGTAGAGTGTGAATGGAGGTAGGGCCAATTTTTAGGGCAGTTTTGCCCCAACGTCTGTCTACCGCTGTGAACTTCTAACAGCTCAGTAGGAATCTTTTTTTTTATTATTTCATTAGAAACAAGAATAAGAATGGCAGTGGGCTCATATTTTCATCATTTTCTCCTTGAGATGGCTGCTGTGCCTTCTCTGTTTTGGGGTTTTGTCTGTCTCTGTGTGCTTCTCTTGAAAAACTAGTTGCAGGTGTACAATGGTGCCACCAGGAGGGACGATCCTAAGGGCCCGGCACTGACAGATGGGCCTTTGAAGGCTATTAATAAAAAATCATTGAAATCTTTTATGGGGCCCAAGGTCAGGGCCGCTGAGATCTCTGGTCAGGCCGGGACAAAATGAACTAAAAGGGCCCCCAAGTCAATACATATAATTTAATGAGGACCCAATTCTTGCACCCCCCCGATCAGGGATTTGTTCAACCGGCACGCAGCGGGCAGCTTGATTTATTGGGAGCATCAGCTGTGTTTTCCTTTTCCAAAATACAGGCACTTCCCATTGTTACCTCGGCCAAAAGGGTTATGTTTTGGGTCGCGTTGCTTTGTTTGTTTGTCTGTCTGTATGTTTGTTTGTCAGCAGGATAACTCAAAAAGTGATGAACGGATTTTGATGAAAGTTTGTGGAGTTGTTGGAAAGGGCAAAAGGAACAAGTGAATTTTTGGTGGAATTTAAAAAAAAAATCTTCACCACTGCAGGATAGGGCGAATTTTGACAGTGGCTAGTTTCTAACTCCATAAAACAAGGCAGAGAGACTTAAAAAAAAAAAAAAAAAAAAAAAGCGTGTAACATAGTGAAATGTTCTGTCAAACAGCTTCCTTGGCGGAGGTCTGCACTCTCTGAGTACATTTCTAGTTTCACATTGACAACACACATTTTTACTCACTGGCTAATCCACACTAAAAGTTCTCTGAGGAACCTAAATGTTCCCCCATGGTTCAATTATAGAATTTGTGTGGAACCTTCACATTTTTACAGTTTAAGCCTTTACTGTTGTTCACTATTCTTTTGAAGAAGGCTGCGCTGTTACTCCCTCCTTTAGATAAGCTAGAGGTTTCACCTTCCTCTTTTTAACTAATCCAAGGGTGTTAACCATGGTTTAATTAACTGCCCTCCCCTCATTGACTATTGCATAAGACATATAGCCATGGAAAGTTCTGATAAGGTATGTATTAACTCTTTAGGCACCACATACTTTCCCATCAATGTGCTTGCCATAGCAGAGCAAGTAGCCAAATCAGTGGTTAAATGACCTAAATCCAGAAAGACTCATCCATATCGGATGTTCTGGGAAATTAAGAGATTATTCCACTAGTTTGGGCACATTTGGCTTTAAATATGAAATGATATGTGGATTAAAAATATCTCCCGAGATGCGAATGGGAGGTGCTGTAAGCTGGATAATGGCCTTTGACTCGACTGGTTCTATGGAAGCCATGACTCATCAGGATGGAACTCTGTTGTACATGAGTTCACAAGGCTGTGAAAAGCCGATGAACTTGAAGACTGAAATAAGGGCAATGTAGGAGAAAGACAAGTCTGAGATAGTGGTGCGGGATCATTCGGAGACTTGGCATTTAATGACCCATGCCCTGTATTGAAATATCTCTGAATACATTTGTCGCGTTGAATAAGAGCTGTGTGTGCATGTACGATGTATGTAATTCTTCAGTTCTCTGTAATGAGTCAGTGGGATGGGACTCCCCACAAGCTCTGAGATAGTGGTGCGGTGTCACTCAGAAACTTGGCATTTGATGTCCATGCCCTGTACGGAAATAGCTCTGAATACATTTGTCACGTTGAATAAAAGTGTGTAGGCCTATGTACTATGTGTATGTAGTTCTTCAAGTCGCTGCAATGACTCAGTGGGATGGAACTCTGCTGTGCTGAGTTCACACAGTTCCTTTGCCATTCACTCTCTTCCTCGCCATTAGCTCCATGGAAATAGGCACCTTGGTGGCCATTAAGCCTGGCTGAGTTACTCCTTCCATGCCATAAGCCTGTGGTAATCTCCTCTTACATGCAGAGGTGATGGTTTGCCGTGACTCAGTCCTTTAGCACAGTGTTTGAGGTCACTTGGTGCCTCTTGGCAACAGCAGCCAATGACAGTACAAGAAAAACAGGGGAAGGAAATGAGTGTTCTTAAGGTGTGAGAGAGGGGCAGGGGTGTTTTGTGACAATTGAAGGAAGAGCAATCTTTATTGAACAAGTGGTCTTCAAGTGCCTTTTTAATGAAAGAGAGTATGAGAGTGTTTTCACATTACATCGCATTGCAATGCATTACACACTCAGCCGACGGCTTTATCCAAAGCGATTTCTAGTTATTTACAGGATATATACTGCCCTACAAAGGCTAAGCGCAGTAACTACGCCACCATTGAAACTGAGAAAAATGACCTTAAAGTTTTCCTACTGGCCAGCCAAGCAGGTTGCAGGTACAACAGTGGTGATGCTTTTAAATAATGCATTTATAGGAAGGAATTTTTTATAGAAAAAGAAAAGTTTAAAAAATATGACCTTTGACCTCAAAAAAGTAGAAAAATCGTAGATACTGCACTTAGCCTTTGTATAACGTGACTAATTAGAACACTATTCCAAAGGATAAGTGCAGTATCTACAATTAAGCTATGTTCTGAACATAACATTTTTGAATTACTTAAGCATTTTTATTTTATTTTTATTGGTTTGTGGTTTGTTTATGTCAGTTTATAATTGGGTGATGTATTTAAATTGCACATTAGCTTCAGTAATCTATTTTTTTTATTATTTTTAAAATGTCATATTGCTCAGTTTCATGTGAAAAATGATATGAAAGCCTATACAAATAAATTACTTTACAATTACAATACACACTTTTAAGCATTTGGGATGGTGTTCTTTGTTATATTTGGTTTTCTAATGGCATTGATATCACTGGACATGCAGAACACAAATACACACAACCATTTGGGTGTCAACTTTAACCCATTTTAGCCTATGCCCTTTTTGGGAAAAGGTGCCCTCTGCCTATTAAAACTTAAACATCACCCTTGGCCGATGCCCGATACGGAGAAGCCGATATTCGGGGCCGATATTGTTTAAAAGTTTTAAAAATGACAAAAAACAGTATCATTAAAAAAGTCCTATACCATCACCTTTTCATCACACCATAACGTGAATAACAGGAAAATAACTGTCATGTACAAAGCACACTGAGGAACTAGTTTTTCAAGTGTCTGTAGCCTACACAGTATTATATCGACCTTAAAAGGAATACATGACACATTCAAAGGTGGCTTGACAGTGGTACAATAACATAGAACTTGACTGTAAATTAGGAAAATGTTGGGGATGACCCCAAGATTATAATGGGTGTAAATATTTAGGCCTATTTTTTCACCTGTATACTTTACTTGATTTACTAGGGCCTTTGGACTAAGCCCATTTCACTAAATAAATCAATCAACTAAATAACAATAACAAAACAAAATAACAAACCAAAGAAATGCAAACAAAATACATAGACAACTAAAACCATTTCCTTAAACCAAACCCCCTTATTTTCATAACATGGGCCTACATTGCAAAGAATCCCATTGAAAACACCCCTGTCTAAAATGGTTTGGTCCATCAAACTGCAGACACCCCCTCTATTTTACTCTGATTGGAACATTTTGTTGCTGAATGAGGAAGTGATAGCATGCCGGTGACCTGGTCAGTTAAATGTTACAGAAATGTTTTACAGTATTTCTAACCAAATAAACGTCTATGACTTCAAATAGCCAGTTTGCAAGTTATGTTTGTTACTCATTAGAGATCGCTAAACAGATGGAAGTTGATAAATGAATGACGCTACGAAATGCACGTTTTGAAACGCGGTGGAAATGAAACACTGAAACATGCTGGTAGGCACTCGTTACAACGCTAGTTCTAGGTAAAAGTTATGGCAAATGGGGGTGACAAATGACAGAACAATGAACCAGAGAAATAAAAACTGGTTGATTGCGCCACTTATGCAGTCTGTGCAGTCTGTGCTTGAAATCTGAGGGTGTTTGTGAATGTTGTCTAGTTACTTGATATTTGCATTACTCGGATGACAGACCGCATCTACTGAGCAGCCGAGTTAACTGAACGCATGACTTCACAACCTACTGCGTTTAGCCT
>NC_085863.1:43789356-43801856 GCF_034702125.1 Engraulis encrasicolus
ACACGCTTTAACTTTGACAGCCCTACATATGACTATGGTATATGAGTGATTCTCTAATTCGCCTACACTTTTAAGTCCGTCGATTTTATTTGGCAATTCCACTAACTATTAACTGCATCCAATGATGTTTTGGACATTAGAAAACATTTATCTTTCATATAATACAGAAAGTGTAGACATAGCATTATTTCCCTCAGCAAGAATGAATATTTAATACTGGTTTTGGGCGTTTTCATGCCGTCCTGTTTTCCAAATGTCAGATTCAGTCTTCATATTAGCATGTAAAGAAACTTGTTTTGCCCAAGACGATTGCAAATGTTGATTCACAGTAATCATCACAATATGACAAAACTGTCAGAAAGACCACTGTCCTTTCCATTATACATGAAATTTGCCATTTTGTGTTTGTCCACGAAAACTGTGTTAACGGTGTCACGGTCTGAAACCTCCTCCATAAATCAGTAATGGTTTGGTCTTAGGCCATACGATAAACATCACGTGATGTCATAACCTCTTTGGCAGGATATGGGAAGACTTTTTGGTAAATATTGAGCTCCATCATTCCATAATTTAATCCATTCTTTTTCATGTTATCATAGCGGGAAAATTGCCTGTCAACGGTGTTATCAACATATTCATAAGAATCTGAATTAGAAATCACATGTAGAAAAACACAGATAAAGCATACAGATACATGAATTGATTAAGGTGTTGTGGTGGAACTTCTGAGGTCCTCAGTTAGCACAACACCATAAAAATGGCTGAAATGTCAACGGTGTTACCGTCAATGGTGTTACAATTAAGTATGACAGTCAGGGTTGCCAGATGAGGCTGATGATTTCCAGCCCAAAAAGTGATCAAAATCCGCCCTAGAAACCCGCCCAAGTCTATTGATTTATATGGCAGTGGGAAGGTTTTTCTGATAGATGCCATTTTTACCCGCACCCGGCCATCCTAAGCAGCCCAATTGGGCGGGAACCAGCCCAATCTGGCAACACTGATGACAGTTGAGGAGGAGTATGTTTTTGCCAATTCATATCCATATTGACAGACAAACAAACTAAATAGTTTGTGTTCTAGGGAGATGGGTTTGTCTGCTCTGTTTTTTCTCCTAAAAAAGTGCCGACTTGTTCCCCTGCACTGTTGACCGTAACACCGTTGAGTAACACCGTTGACTGTTTTGAAAGTGTTTTTGCGCTATTGATCCCTTATGTGTTGGAAAAATCCTATGAACATACACTAGGGATTATCTCTGGAGAAGGAAGTCTTGTGTAAGGAGGGTGACTATATTCAAATCAGACGTTACAGGGATTTATGATGAAAAATGTGTCAGTCTGTATTACAGTGACTCATAAAATCCTACTTATGAAGCTCAACAATCACATTTTCTATATCAGTTGCACAGATTAAAGACAACATTACTGCTAAGGGACATAAGCACTTTCAAACATATATTGTTTCAACTCTGTAGTATTTTTATATATGTTTGAAATGACATAGTATTTGTCCATAACACTGTTGACAAAATAATTAAGCTAATGTTCGCTTTCATTAGAGTATTTATCAAATGATTTAAGATTAAGCTTGGCAATTTGTTTGTTTGGAAACTTAAATATATACACTATGTAAACATCTAGGTCATTTAGTTGAAAAAAAATACTGATAATTGACATTTTGCTTTTGCCAAAAGCGTAGGGGAATCGTAGAATCGCTCATATACACCGTACACATTTACTGACAGCCATGTACACGTGTCCTGTTCTCTCTGTTGTTTGTGGTCATGTCAGCTTATGCAACCATGCGATGCCATGAAATACATGAAATATTCACATCTCAAGGTTGACTCTATAAGTGTATGTGTGAGTGTGTGTGTGTACATGCTTTTTCTCTGTGTGTGTGTGTGTGTGTGTGTGTGTGTGTGTGTGTGTGTGTGTGTGTGTGTGTGTGTGTGTGTGTGTGTGTGTGTGTGTGTGTGTGTGTGTGTGTGTGTGTGTGTGTGTGTGTGTGTGTGTGCGTGCCTGTGTGTGTGAGTATGTATGCATATTATGTGTTGTCACACCAGGGTGCTTTACTGGCTGTTTTAAAGATTTAAAGTCCAGCTCATCTCTGTTCAATTATTCATATTTTTATCTGCATCTGGGAGTTTCGACTGTGTTCTTCTCACTATGCTGTGTGTGTGTGTGTGTGTGTGTGTGTGTGTGTGTGTGTGTGTGTGTGTGTGTGTGTGTGTGCGTGCGTGCGTGCGTGCGTGCGTGCGTGCGTGCGTGCGTGCGTGCGTGCGTGCGTGCGTGCGTGCGTGCGTGTGTGTGTGTGTGTTTGTGTGTGTGTGTCTGCGTGCGTGCATGTGGATGTGTGTGTGTGTTGATGTGGGAGTTTCGGAGGGCGGGTGGGTGTGCGAGTGTTCATGCACGAGTGTGTATTGTGTGCCGAGAATTTTAAATGTAGTCACGACACCTAAGCATATTTATATGTGCACACTCTAAAATTCCAATAGATACATGATTAGGACACCTGTGGTGTGTGTGTGTGTGCGTGTTCGTGCGTGCGTGCATGCGTGTGTGCGCGCGTGCGTGCGTGCGCGCGTGCGCGCGTGTGTGCGTGCGTGAGTGCGTGCGTGCGTGGGAGTGGGAGGGGTTGAACTGGTGCTATCCTGCAGCTGTCAAACACAAGCTAATTATCTCTGCCTGGCACACACACAGACACACAGACACACAGACACACACACACACACACACACACACACACACACACACACACACACTCACACACACACACACACATTTGGTTTGATTGGAATTTGTTTGTTGTTTGTTTTGCTGTTTGCGTGTGCCTTTTTCTTTTTTTGCTTGCAAACAAGTAAACAGACACACTTGGCTGGCACTGCTTTGGTTTTGTTTTTGTTTTTCCTCCACCGAGCGAGGACACTCACATATGCTCATCGACACACTACTACTACTACACGCACACACACACACACACACACACACACACACACACACACACACACACACACACACACACACACACACACACACACACACACACACACACACACACACACACACACACACACACACACACACAGCCATGTAGTCTCCCCTCCTCCTCTGTCTCTATATCTCTCTCTGCCAGTCTCTCTCTCTCTCTCTCTTTTTCAAAGCACAGTTTAACTCCTTGTACTCAGCATCATATCTTGTCTCCAGTAGCAAGCATATGAAACTAAAATGCTGGGTGCCTAGTCTGCAGGATATTCATTATTTATACAGTACGTGATGGTGTGACAATTGTTGTTGTAGATGACAGTTGTGACAACCATGGCTCTTTGGTATATAGTGGTCAGAGCACAGCACACATTTGGTACCTCCAGAGGCTGGGGTATGAAGCTAGGTTGGAAACCAGGGTTGCCAGATGAGACTGATGTTTTCCAGCCCAAAAAATGCTCAAAACCCGCCTGGAAGCACTTAACCTAAGTGTAAAAAAAACCACACTTTCCTTTTTTGTCCTGGAATGAGGTTTCATCTAATCCTCAGTCACAATCATTTCAACAGAAAAAAATATGTTTTATGATTTTAGTACATTATACAAGGTCTAAAAAAAAAAAAGTTACATCTGTGGTGTTCGGGTCAAAATTGACCCGGCATATATTTTTGGTTGTTGTATGGCATTTCTGAAAAGCTGTTGGTTGACCTTTGTCCTCAGTTTGGTCATTCATGGTGAGGAAAATATATTTCTTGCCTTAATTTTTCCCCCCCAGCTTTTTCATATAACAAATCCAAGATGGCCGCCGGACAGTCCCATACATTACAATGTGTCATATCTCCTGTTGTGAAAGGAGTACAGATGCATTTTTGGTGTCTACTCATATGTTTTCATGGTCAGGGAATCCATGTATGTATTATACCATGAGGGTTTCCCCCCCTTTTTTGCAAAATGAGTTTTTGCACATTATTTTGTCCAAAAAACGTATCAAGAATCCATAATAGCACCTTAACATGTAGAACTGGTCTTACACTTTCCATAGAGTTGATTTGGCAATAAGATAATGGTCCAGGTTCATAGCATAGTGGATTCAGATGAACTTTTTTCATTTTCATTGAGGTGTTCATTTAATATGTCTTTGCATTAGATTGGCGGAATAGCTGTGAATCTGACAGAATTGTTATTTTGTATATTTACCACACTAAAATCATATAAATATTGAAAAACACCAAGTCAACATATTTCAACATTCATTTTATGCACTGAAAAACTAATTTAGTTGAAATTTGGTCTTGGGCTGGTTTGGACCTGAACACCACAAATGTCACTATTGATGATATTTTCTGATATTAGAGAAAAACTAATAAAAGAAATGTGGGGGTTGTTGTACTCTCATATCAGCTGTAATACATGGACAACATAATCACTAATTGTATCACTTTAGGAAGTATTAATAGTGAATTTATACAGGTTTTGATAGTTTTGGTCATCAAAAACGATTTGCATAATGTAAGATAAAAGACCTGTTAAGTCAGATGAATAAATAAAGTAGTATTTCCATGGATATGAATACATACCAAGTTAGCTAGGAGATGAAAAACAATGATGAGAACTAGTGTTTTTAGGTATTTTATGGCTGAGTTTTGCTATCACGGGTCAACAATGACCCGAACACCACAGGTGTATGCAGCTTTTGAACACAACACAAGGGTTAATCCCGCCCAATAGGAAGTAAACGCTATTGATTTATATGGCCATAAATGTGCAGAGAAAGCCACCCAAATGCCCTTTTTACCCATTTTCACCCACTGGCTGCCATTCCAAGCAGCCCATTTGGGCGGGAAACAGCCCACTCTGGCAACATTGTGGGGAAACTCTCTTCCTTTTCACTATTACCATGCCCACTAACCCTGCCCATTTCTGTGGGTTTTTTTTTTTTTTGTGTGATATCGCAGCTTTTCCAATCTGCTAGTTCCAATAGTGCCCATAGACCTTCTGAATGATTTAGCAATATCTGCCTACGCATTGGAATTCTCTTTTCTGATTGGCTGATGGGGTGGCCATTAATCCCTGAGAACCGGTCAGGCGTCAAGTGTGCATTAAGCGTTAGACTGGCATAGAAACTCCGGAAACTCCGGAATTTTGACAACAGAGATTCTTTTGTAGCATTTGGAATGAGGCTGTAAGATAATAAAATGTGGAAAAAGTGAAGCGCTGTGAATACTTTCCGGATTGACTGTATGTAAGGAAATCATGCACATCGTTAACGGAAAATTAAATAATCACAACATCGGCATACCAAACGAAGATTCTAGATGTGACGCCCGCATAGCGATGCGTCTATCTTGCTCACAAGATTCTGGTGCAGTTGACATGGTTGCAACAACAAAAAGTACCCTATGTCAGATAAGTGGCATAACGGCCTTCGACGTCGACCGGTTATACGAGGTAAGAGGCAGAGCACGCATGTCGCCAGAGTTCGGAGTCGCCGCCTCGCCATTAACCTCATATAACCGGTCACCTCATCGGTCGTTATCCCTTACTTAGCAGCTGCTATCCACATAGTAATGGGCCTGCCCTTGTAGCCATAGATAAGTGTATTAGTGTATGGTATACTACAGTACATTAATACAAGTATATTTTGGCCAGAGGCATTTGATATGCCCTCTTCAGAGAAGTTATGAAACTGGCAAAATAAGCCCCTAATAACTTTGTTGTCACAATAGCCATGTTCCAATTTTCCCTCAGTAACAACGCTATTTGTGGGACCATATAGGACCGCTATTGGCCAGTGAAAGGCATGCGTGCAGTACCGTAATAGTGTCTGAATTTTGCTAGGTTTCATTTACTTTTTTCTTTTCATTAATAAATGCATGGCATATCACTATGCACACTAAAGGAAGTTTGTAGGAACAGTATTATAATCTATGATCACTATAGTGTAGCCATAAATATTAACTAAAATGCGGTGCTAAATAATTCAACAACACATGCTGTAAATGAGTATGCCCAGTATGTGCCAGGAGTATTTTAAGACGTAAACTAGAAAATAAAAGGTTTTCATTATATCTCGTGTGTGTGTGTGTGTGTGTGTGTGGGTGGGTGGGGATGTAATGGGGGGTGGGGGCGTGTTGCCATCTCAGGGGGGTCCTGAAATGTATGCTCAACAATGCAGAAGCACAGTAGATTTTGCTGTGTTAACCGATTGATGCCTAGAACATCTGCAAAAACGGCTGCTAAATGCCTAAGCCATTTTTGGGAAAAGGTACTGTCAGCCTATACAAACCTAAATATCCCAATCTGAAACCCATAAAAAACAAGAAATTAATTGTATTTTAAAACTAAGACCATCCTCTTCAATTGGAACATTCAGCTCATGTTAATTTAGCTTTAACAACATTTTTAATTTTTAAAAAAATCTGAAATCTCATAATGCTACATCATGCAGCTCCAGGCGCTATGGTCAATGTTGCGCTATACGCAGCATCCAGCATCAATGGGTTAATTCAACTCCTTTCTGCGCATATAGTCCCAATACAACCCTGAGTGTTTTACACTGAAATTATGCAACACTTATGGAGTTGAATGTAACACTGTTGAATGGGGGCATATACACGTATACAATCAGTAGTGTAGAATTAACACAGCAAAATATACTCTGTGCAATAATGAAATGCATTGCATATGACACCATAGCCTCTTGCTGCAGATGGGGTGGCTGACTGACCTATTCAGTCTTTGCTGGAAATACTCAACTACATCAAAACAACAAAAGAGTTGGTAGAGCGCTTCTAGTGTCCCTCAAAACCAACTGGTGCTCTTGGAAGGGGTTCAATGTTTCAAAAAAGACAAAAGGAAAAAAAATCCTTGGTCCAGGCACTTCAGTTGGTTAATGTAGTAAAAAAAAATAAAAAAAAATTAAGGGGCAAATGCATTAAAAAACACCAACGCGTTTCGGTGCTGTGGCCTTCATCAGGGTGTGTAAGAGAAACAAACAGCTATCTAATTATATGAGTGTCCTCAGGTGCAGTATCCTGGGCCATGAGAGCCACTAGGTCTACTCCAAGCCACAAGGGGCAGTGCTGAGACTAACCATCTTGTATAGCAACATGGCAGATTTGTTTCTATAAGTTAAAAACATCAGGATCATCATATAGCTGTAAACAAGATACATGCACTATCCTGGAACAGAGGATTCACTAGAAAGACATAGATAGATAAAGGGTAATTAGCTTGGCGAATAAAAGTAATCAATATTTAACTAAATACTGCATAGGATCACTACAGGTAGATGTAGGCTACTCCATATATCAATGTCAAAAAATGTTGCGTGAAGCAAACATCTCTCATGATTATATTATCAGTAACATTTACAACAATCAAAAACATTTATAAAAAAGGAGATAGGTCAAAGTCTTCGTTTAGACCGGGATATTCTGTGGCCTTCAGTTGATCAATCCAGAACATTTCTCTTTGTTTGAGGCGCTTGATTTTGTCTCCACCTCTGGCATCTAGGCACACAGCCTCAATGCCCACTGCACGTAGACTTGTGTCCCGTCCATGATGTGCGTCTTTATAGTGTCTGGCCATAGGGTAGTTCATGTTCCCTACTCTGATTGCATATCTATGCTCAGACACTCGGTCTCTGAATCTCCTTTTTGTGAGTCCCACATAAAAACAGCCACAAGGGCATTCCAGTCTATATATTACATGTGTGGTATTGCAATTTATGAAACTGTTAATGGGATATGTCTTGTTGCTGAATACATCTGTAAAGATGTTTGTTTTCACCATATTTTCACAGTAATTGCAATTACCACAGGGATAGTTGCCCTTTGGTCGACAAAGCCAAGTGTCTTTTCTCTCAGCAGGAAGGTGACTCCTTACAAGTTTATCTTTAATTGTGGGGGCCCTTCTGAAGCTGATTCCTGGTGGCTCTGTGAATATTTCTCTTAAGGTGGGGTCACATTCAATAATGTTTCCAATTCTTCTTGATTATGTGTTTGATCTGAACTGCCTCTTTGCTATAGCGTGTGACAAAGTAGGGTTTTTGTGTTTGGTCTTCTTTTGATTTTGGACTCAGCAGATTCTTCCTCTCCAGTGACTGTGCTCTGTTATGAGCCTGGGTGAGAGTTTGAGTCTGATAGCCCCTCTGCTTAAAGCGCTTCTGCATGTCAACAGACTGAACCTGGAAATCATCTTCAGAGTCACATATGCGCTTTAGTCTCTGAATCTGGCCATAGGGGATGTTTTCAATGAGCCAGGGAGGGTGAAAGCTGTTGGCGTGCAATACAGTATTGCGGTCTGTTGACTTTCTGAAGATGGAAGTGTGTAAAAAGCCTTCATTGTCTTTGGATATCTGGAGATCCAGGAAGTTGATCACTTTTGTGTTGTATTCCAGACTTAACTTTAAGTTCTCATTTAATCTGTTCACATAGGCATGGAAATTGAGGAGTTCTTCCTCTGACCCAGAGAAGAATATTATGACATCGTCTATAAATCTGCCCCACCACACTATGCAGTCTTTAAACGGGTTTTGGTTTGAAAAGATGTGTTGTTCTGTTGTTGTGTTCTGCCATGTTGCTATACAAGATGGTTAGTCTCAGCACTGCCCCTTGTGGCTTGGAGTAGACCTAGTGGCTCTCATGGCCCAGGATACTGCACCTGAGGACACTCATATAATTAGATGGCTGTTTGTTTCTCTTACACACCCTGATGAAGGCCACAGCGCCGAAACGCGTTGGTGTTTTTTAATGCATTTGCCCCTTAAATAAAGTTTTTTTTTTACTACATTAACCAACTGAAGTGCCTGGACCAAGGATTTTTTTTCCTTTTGTCTTTTTTGAAACATTGAACCCCTTCCAAGAGCACCAGTTGGTTTTGAGGGACACTAGAAGCGCTCTACCAACTCTTTTGCTGAATACTTAAGGATTTACTGGGTCATCCTGGGCAAGAGCAGCTCCGTTCCTACACCTTTGAACGTTTAGTACCCATCACAAAATGAGTTTGACAAAAAACAAGTCTTTTTCCTACACAACGGATGAGGGCAAAAGCATCATTGTTGAAGATACCCTTATGGATTTAAACATGGATCAAGAAACTGGACAACAGACTAATTCACGTAAGCTCCTCTTTGATCTTCGGAAACTTTCTGAAAAAGAGCTGAAGTTAAATCTACACATGATTAATCTATCTGACTATTGGAGGAAAGATATGATACCAAGAGGTCTGAGACTGAACAAATTCCCTTCATTTGGATACTATGATGAGGAGTTCAAGGACAAATGGGAAGCAATTCTAAACAAATGTTCTCTAGATTTGATTCTCTTGCTGATTGAGGAAGCCAAAAAGCAAAAATCAGCCTTACAATTGGAAATTGAAAAGTTAAAGTCTGAGCTTGCACAGGCAGAACCAGAAGACAAAAGATTGCCATTTGAACAGAAACTGAAAGAAGATCTTGAAAGACTAAAATCAACACTGACACAAGGCAAAATTGAGACATTTAAGCGGGATCTTGCTGACTACAGCACTGGTGTTGTGTACAAATGGGGCAAGAAGAATTACCAGACTAAGAGAAGAGTGTCTTTTAATATCCCTAGTACTGATGATGATGATGATGATGATGATGATAAGAACTGCTCACAAACATCTGACATGCATGGTCGCACCTCTTTTTTGGAATCTGGCCCCAGACAAACAAATCCACCCCGGACAAGAGGAAGAGGAAAACGCGGAGGGGGAAGAGGCGGCGGAAGACAACCTCAGCCACAGACTCCAACGAGACAGCTGAGGAGTCAGCAGTAATCAACATCTCAGACCTCTCTCTTTCAGATGACTGCATCTCTGTTCTTTCCAAAGGCCTTTCATTCTCTCCTTCCTACAGAGGTAAGGAGTTTGACACCAAGGTGGACCTGTTTAGGTTCTACAGGAACTTACATTTGAAAGCCTGGTACCATCAAAATGTACAGAGTGCAGCTGTCCATTCCACTTCCTCGACTTACTCTAATTTTCGACCTAAATCCACTTTCATGCCTTGCATCACAAACTCTACACTGACCACATTCACAAAGAAGGTGACTTATGAAGTGGAAAAGATTTACAGTAGACAAAAAAAGACAAGACAGTACAATCTCACACGAAATGAATCTGAAGCACTGAAATGGCTTTCAAATAGAGAACACATACTGATTAAGAGTGCCGATAAAGGTGGTGCTGTTTGCGTTTGGGATAAGAAGAGATACATAAGTGAAGCATTGCGCCAATTAGAGAATACTCATTATTATTCAATGCCCCCAGTTAACCCAATGGAGACAATGAAAAGAGAATTGGAACAATTACTGAATATGGCAAAAGGACATGACTGGATTACTAAAAATGAATATGATTTCTTGCTCTGTAAACATCCACGTTTCCCTACGTTTTACATGCTGCCTAAAGTGCACAAGGATTTGGAAAACCCACCTGGCAGACCAATCATAAGTGGGAATGACTCAATAACAGAACCGGCTTCTAAATTTGTTGACCATTTTATCAAGCCATTTGTGGCAACTTTGCCCTCTTATATCCAGGACAGTACACAAGTTTTAAATAAGATTGAAGAAATAAAAAATATTGGTTCCTGTGTTATGGCAACAATGGATGTCGAATCTCTTTATAGCAACATTGTTCATGATGAAGGTCTGAAGGCTCTAAAACATTACCTTGGATCCAGACCAGATGACCTCATGCCCCCTACTGACTTTATCGTGCAACTGACGGAGTGGACTTTGAAAAATAATGTTTTCCTCTTTCAGGACAAATTATACAAACAAGAAAAAGGGACAGCCATGGGGGCATGCTTTGCTCCCAACTACGCAAACTTGTTTTTAGGCTTATGGGAGGAACAACACATCTTTTCAAACCAAAACCCGTTTAAAGACTGCATAGTGTGGTGGGGCAGATTTATAGACGATGTCATAATATTCTTCTCTGGGTCAGAGGAAGAACTCCTCAATTTCCATGCCTATGTGAACAGATTAAATGAGAACTTAAAGTTAAGTCTGGAATACAACACAAAAGTGATCAACTTCCTGGATCTCCAGATATCCAAAGACAATGAAGGCTTTTTACACACTTCCATCTTCAGAAAGTCAACAGACCGCAATACTGTATTGCACGCCAACAGCTTTCACCCTCCCTGGCTCATTGAAAACATCCCCTATGGCCAGATTCAGAGACTAAAGCGCATATGTGACTCTGAAGATGATTTCCAGGTTCAGTCTGTTGACATGCAGAAGCGCTTTAAGCAGAGGGGCTATCAGACTCAAACTCTCACCCAGGCTCATAACAGAGCACAGTCACTGGAGAGGAAGAATCTGCTGAGTCCAAAATCAAAAGAAGACCAAACACAAAAACCCTACTTTGTCACACGCTATAGCAAAGAGGCAGTTCAGATCAAACACATAATCAAGAAGAATTGGAACATTATTGAATGTGACCCCACCTTAAGAGAAATATTCACAGAGCCACCAGGAATCAGCTTCAGAAGGGCCCCCACAATTAAAGATAAACTTGTAAGGAGTCACCTTCCTGCTGAGAGAAAAGACACTTGGCTTTGTCGACCAAAGGGCAACTATCCCTGTGGTAATTGCAATTACTGTGAAAATATGGTGAAAACAAACATCTTTACAGATGTATTCAGCAACAAGACATATCCCATTAACAGTTTCATAAATTGCAACACCACACATGTAATATATAGACTGGAATGCCCTTGTGGCTGTTTTTATGTGGGACTCACAAAAAGGAGATTCAGAGACCGAGTGTCTGAGCATAGATATGCAATCAGAGTAGGGAACATGAACTACCCTATGGCCAGACACTATAAAGACGCACATCATGGACGGGACACAAGTCTACGTGCAGTGGGCATTGAGGCTGTGTGCCTAGATGCCAGAGGTGGAGACAAAATCAAGCGCCTCAAACAAAGAGAAATGTTCTGGATTGATCAACTGAAGGCCACAGAATATCCCGGTCTAAACGAAGACTTTGACCTATCTCCTTTTTTATAAATGTTTTTGATTGTTGTAAATGTTACTGATAATATAATCATGAGAGATGTTTGCTTCACGCAACTTTTTGACATTGATATATGGAGTAGCCTACATCTAGTGATCCTATGCAGTATTTAGTTAAATATTGATTACTTTTATTCGCCAAGCTAATTACCCTTTATCTATCTATGTCTTTCTAGTGAATCCTCTGTTCCAGGATAGTGCATGTATCTTGTTTACAGCTATATGATGATCCTGATGTTTTTAACTTATAGAAACAAATCTGCCATGTTGCTATACAAGATGGTTAGTCTCAGCACTGCCCCTTGTGGCTTGGAGTAGACCTAGTGGCTCTCATGGCCCAGGATACTGCACCTGAGGACACTCATATAATTAGATGGCTGTTTGTTTCTCTCACACACCCTGATGAAGGCCACAGCGCCGAAACGCGTTGGTGTTTTTTAATGCATTTGCCCCTTAAATAAAGTT
>NC_085863.1:43806856-43809356 GCF_034702125.1 Engraulis encrasicolus
GAGAGGGAGAAACAGAAAGAGAGAGAAGGAGAAAGAGAGACTAAGAGGGAGAGAGAGAGACAGAGAGAGAGAGAGAGAGAGAGATAGCAAGAAAAAGAGAGAGAGAGACAGAAAGAGAGAGAAGGAGAAAGAGAGACCGAGAGGGATAGACAGCAAAAGGAATTTATGGAAAGATGGACAGAGACAGAGGCTATGAGTTCGACAAGAAAGATGGAGCTTTAGTGAAGGAGAGAAGGTGTGTAAAGCCTACACCTCACATTGATACTACAGTATCCATGACCCATGACAGACTTTATGCAGTGGTGGTTGTTTCAGGGATTTAAGATTTAAGGGATTTTGAGAGAGAGAGAGAGAGAGAGATAGCAAGAAAAAGAGAGAGAGAGACAGAAAGAGAGAGAAGGAGAAAGAGAGACCGAGAGTTCCCACTTACACGCACATACACACACATACACACACACACACACACACACACACACACACACACACACACACACACACACACTCCAGTGCCCTGGCTCAAAGCTTCTCTTCTCCCAGCCAGGGCTGAGCAGGCTGAATATTTCCGGCCAGGCATTTTCCAAGGCCAGATCACCAGAAATCGAAAGACAATAGAGCTTATGACAATACCAATATGCTGTGCAACGGTTTTAGTTTACTACCAAAAACAATCTTGTTTTCACTTAAAACTCCCCTATGTGTCATATTTTAAGTTTGTAGGGATTTAACCATTTAAAAACTGACTACGTACCCACCATAATAACATGAATAAAGGGTATGCTGTATGCAGTAATAGCAAGAATCCATATACTTCTAGTTTGTTAGTTGTTTATCCAGCTACTAAATGCTTGCCTACTTACGTATGTTTTTATGTTTATGTTGAAACGGTCTGCAGTGAAGGTAATGTGGTCCGCTACGACTGATGAGGGTTTGGCTTACAAAAATATGTAGCCTATTACTAACATGTTAGGCCACTGGGCAAATGCCTGGTATGCAATAGGCTCAGTCCAGCGATGCTCTCAGCTCTCTTGCTTTCCGTTTGTCTTTTCTGCTCCCACACTCTTGTCTCTGTTTCTCAGTCTGTTCATCATGCTGTTTGTCTGGGCTGGGCTGAGTGTCAGCTCATCGCTCTGCATTTCATTACTCTGAGTGGCTCTGTCCATCTGTTACCGTGGCAATCGCCTCCTTTGCGATGATGTGTCATTCCTCCTGTCCCACCGCCCTCAATCTGAAAGCCATATTCATTTCTCTTTCTCTTTCTTTCTCTCGTTCTGTCTGTCTGTCTGTCTGTATGACTCTCTCTCTCTGTCTCTGTCTCTGTCTCTCTCTCTCTCTCTCTCTCTCTCTCTCTCTCTCTCTCTCTCTCTCTCTCTCTCTCTCTCTCTCTCTCTCTCTCTTGCTCACTTATCTTTTCTCACTTATTTTTTTTACCTCTTATGCTGTCCCTGTCCACCATTCATTCATCATCATTTTGTGTTATGCCAGGCTTGTTGCCTTACATATTCTGTCTTGAAAAGTG
The DNA here is from genome assembly GCF_034702125.1 of Engraulis encrasicolus. Lineage (NCBI taxonomy): Eukaryota > Metazoa > Chordata > Actinopteri > Clupeiformes > Engraulidae > Engraulis > Engraulis encrasicolus. Next base: position 43,808,373 of record NC_085863.1, read on the forward strand.
ATTTAGTTTAGGCCTATCAATGGTGTATTGGACATTCAATGGTCCATTCTTTCAGGAATGTAGTTGTCATTCTAAAATCTTGATGTTGGTTTTTGAAATTATTATTATTATGCATATTTTTGTCATTTTTCAACATTGCCTACATATACATCTCTAAATAATGTATATATTATGAAATTGTTGTTAGATATTTTTAGATACTGTTGTCCAAATAAGGTAACGGCCATGAATATCGATATGAAAATATAAATGATATATGTAGTGAATAGGATTTCTACCTTAGTCTCACACTATAGACGCCACATCGTTTCAACCTTATAAACTAACGTAATTACTTCTGAACTCATTTCAAATTGTCAGGCTTCCCTAAAATATCACTGATTAGTATAATTTATTTCACGACCAACTTAGAGAGACAGGGAGAGACAGGGAGAGGGGGGGGGGTACTCCCTATAGCTCAAGATTTGGAACATTGTGTGGATTAGCATAAATTAACCTAAACAAGTCTTTACACCCGCGTGTGTGTGTGTGTGTGTGTGTGTGTGTGTGTGTGTGTGTGTGTGTGTGTGTGTGTGTGTGTGTGTGTGTGTGTGTGTGTGTGTGTGTGTGTGTGTGTGTGTGTGTGTGTGTGTGTGTGTGTACATGTGTGTACATGTGTGTACATGTGTGTACATGTGTGTACATGTGTACATTGGTGATTGAAATTGCCAGGCTGTTCCTATACGTGTCAGATGTATACAGTAAATGAGGAAAAGAGACAGGTTGTTTGTGTGACATACTGTGTGTGTGTGTGTGTGTGTGTGTGTGTGTGTGTGTGTGTGTGTGTGTGTGTGTGTGTGTGTGTGTGTGTGTGTGTGTGTGTGTGTGTGTGTGTGTGTGTGTGTGTGTGTGTGTGTGTGTGTGTGTGTGTGTGTGTGTGCAACGTGCATGCGTGTGTAAGAGAAAGAAAGAAAGACAGGCTCTAGATGCACACATGCATAAGAG
>NC_085863.1:43814356-43818852 GCF_034702125.1 Engraulis encrasicolus
AACTGAATGCCACATTTTCTCCGTGTCATTGTCAACATGGCCGCCGTTTAGTGCGTGCAGTGTCCATCATTCAAGCACTGCATTTCTACGCCATTGTTAGGGGATCATCCTGGCACTTTCAGTGCACTGGCTCAACTGAAATTTTCAGCGTGAGCGCCCTAGGCACTGAAAAACAGTGCCCGAAGTGCACAACTGCGGCATTTGAGACACAGCCTGTGTGTGTATTTTATACAGAGTTAACGTGCCGGACTGGTGTGTAAAATGTAGATATAATAATGATGGTGTATGAAATGAGGATTTCATTGAGTGATGTGTTTTTTTTTTATTATCTGAGGGTGTAATGACTATGATAAATGTCTCCTTCAGTCTCCCCACTACATCTTAGCACTCACCCGACTCATCCTAGCCTAGAAATCTAGACGACCCCTAGTGGCTGCAAATTGAATTTTGCTGTAGGGGGCTCGCTACGCTACACTCATCCCCCATTGGTATGAAATGTGAAATATGAATGACACTAATGCGTTTGGGTATGGACTGGGACGACCTCATGATTACACCACCTGCCTCAGCCGCCCTTCTACCCTGCCTTGCCTTATAAGCCGCCTCACCCCATCCACCCACTTCCTGAGCTGTCACTGGTAGTAGCCCCTTAAAGGTGAACAGTAAATGAAACGTTCTTGCTTTGCTATGTCCTTGTGTTTGAGGTGGCGGTGCAGTGCATCTGGTGGTGTGCCAGTGCTAGTGCTACGTGCTAGGTTCAGCAGGGGTTGCTGTGGGCATGCCCTCGCCACTGCATCCAGTGATGCCAGTCTGGCTAATGAAACAGGCCATTTACAGTAAATAATAAAACTGTGCCTTGTTAGCCCAGCCATCGGCACTGGGCCACTATGTAGGTGATTTCCCGATCCTTCCCCGTCTCTTTCTCCCATCTCGTTTCCTGTCATCTCCCACTGTCCTGTCTGAAAAATAATAAAATCCCCAAAAATATGCATGTGTTTTTATGCACGTTTTTTTTTTACTGTGCCCTGTCTTCCTCTGTCCTTGTGTTTCAGGTGGCGGTGCAGTGCCTCTGCTGCTGATGACACTGTGCTGGTGCGGCCAGCAGGGGTCGCTGTGGGCGTGCCCGCACCACTGCATCTGCTACACCTCGCCCAGCACGGTCAGCTGCCAGGCGCACAACTTCCTGGCGGTGCCCGAGGGCATCCCCGAGGGCAGCGAGCGCGTCTTCCTGCAGAACAACAAGATCCAGCGGCTGCTGCGCGGCCACTTCGGGCCCTCCGCCGTCACGCTCTGGCTCTACTCCAACAACGTCTCCTACATCCAGCCCAGCACCTTCACGGGCCTGGCCCGCCTGGAGGAGCTGGACCTGGGGGACAACCGGCACCTGCGCTCCCTGGCCGTGGACACCTTCCGCGGGCTGGGCCGCTTGCACGCGCTGCACCTGTACGCCTGCGGACTCATACACCTGCCCTCCGGGATCTTCCAGGGCTTACACAACCTGCAGTACCTCCACTTACAGGTAGGGAGGGCTTGAAACTGTATATTGATTTAGTACAGTATGAAATTATAGTGGCACTAATGGCCCTGCCATGGCCAACCGGTGGGGCACCTGCCACGTGGCTCCGCTTCCTGTCCACCTCTTACACTGTCCTTTCAAATTAAGTCCAAAAAAGGCACACACAAAAAAAGAAATTACAGTGGCACAAAGTGCTTACACAAACTGCAGTACCTGCATCTATAGGTAGGCATCAGTGACATAGTATATTATGCAGGTAATGCTCATTTATTTAGTGTGATACAGTATGAAATGAATGATTGCTTAACAACCTGCAGTACCTGCACCTGCAGGTAGGGGCTGTACTAGAGGGTGCTGCACTGTGTGTTGTCTCTGCCCCATTAATTGCTACCACTCGTTTTTGCCCCTCGGCACTCGGCCCGAACATTCAGCTTTGCGGTTGCGCATCAATGTAGGATTTCTCAAAACTGTAAAAAGTGAGGGGAAGTGCTGGAGTTCATGTGTATTTGTATGTGCCATGAGTAAAAAAATGGAAAACTGAAACTGCTGTTCACAATATATTGTGTGTGTGTGTGTGTGTGTGTGTGTGTGTGTGTGTGTGTGTGTGTGTGTGTGTGTGTGTGTGTGTGTGTGTGTGTGTGTGTGTGTGTGTGTGTGTGTGTGTGTGTGTGTGTTTGTACGTGTGTGTTTGTACGCGTGTGTTTGTACGCGTGTGTGTGTGTGTACGTGTGCCTGCGTGCATGCGTCTCTGCATGTGTGTGTGTGTGTGTGTGTGTGTGTGTGTGTGTGTGTGTGTGTGTGTGTGTGTGTGTGTGTGTGTGTGTGTGTGTGTGTGTGTGTGTGTGTGTGTGTCCAGAATAACGAGCTGGAGTTCCTGGAGGACGACCTGTTCATCGACCTGCTGAACCTCAGCCACCTCTTCCTGCACGGCAACCGGCTGTGGAGCCTGCACCAGAACACCTTCCGCGGCCTGGGCGCGCTGGACCGCCTGCTGCTCCACCAGAACCGGCTGCAGTGGGTGGACCGGCTGGCCTTCCACGACCTGCGGCGCCTCACCACCCTCTACCTGTTCAACAACTCACTGACGGAGCTGCCCGCCGAGAGCCTGGCGCTGCTGCCCGCCCTGGAGTACCTGCGGCTCAACGCCAACCCGTGGGAGTGCGACTGCAAGGCGCTGCCGCTCTGGGACTGGCTGCAGAGGTTCCGCGGCTCGGCGTCGGACGCCGTGTGCGTGGCGCCGCCCGAGCAGAGCGGGAAGGACCTGCGGAGCATGAAGAAGGAGGAGCTTCCCCGGTGTGGCGTTGGTGGAGGTGGAGGAGGAGGTGGTGGAGGAGGGTTTGGGGTGGAGTCCCTCAGTCAGGGGATGGATGGAGATGGTGGTGTGGGTGTGGGTGTGGGTGTGGGTGTAGGTGTTGGCGGGGGCAGGAGACGGCACCACGGCGACCAGCAGCGTCACCACCACCACCAGCACCAGCACCCCCACCTGCCCCATCAGGACCAGCACGCCGTGCCCCTCCCCTCGCCGCTCCCCTTCCCCCCCTCCTCCTCCTCCACCACCACCAAGGCGGCCCGCAGCCCGCGGAACTGCACCCGGCGTGGTGGCGGTGGGGGTCGGAAGTCCAAGGCCCAGAATGAGGTCACCTCGGCCAAGGAGGAGGCCTGGGGTAAGGACGGCTACGAGGGCAATCAGAGGCAAGGGGGCAAGTACCACCATGCCTCCACCCCCGCAACAGGGTTAGGGGGGGCTCCCTCTCGCCGCAAGAACAGGTGCCACCCCCGGACTTCCGTGGGACCCCCTAGCGGGGTGCAGCAGCAGCCCAACCGAGGGCTCACTGTTTGTGGGGTGAGCATGGCTCTGACCTCCCTGAGTTTTGCACTCTGGCTTTGGCTCTTTGTGGTACTGCGCTGACACCACCAAACACACAAAACTATCACACAAACACACAGTTGTGTGTGAACATATGTGCTCAAAGACACACAAACCAATGCAAACTCGGGTGTGTGTGTGTGTATGTGTTCAGCAAAATACAGGCACACACAATGGCATTCATGGTGATAATGTGTGTGTACAAGTAATTGCCCTCGTTGTACGTATCGGTCAGTGTGTGTGATGTTATACAGTAGTTTGTGAGGTGGATCCTAGCCCATGAACTGCTAAGAGACATATAAATACACACACACGGACACATAAATACACACACGGACACATACAGAACAGAACATTCGCACAGAGACACACACACACACACACACACACACAGTGTGGGTACTATTCTTTATCCTGTATGGGTGTGTGCATTGTGAAATGAGGTTGAGGAGTCCAGGTTACGAAGCTATGTGGACTGCTGATGGACTGATTGCTCATGACACAGCTGATGGAGGACTTGTACCTTTATGTCAGCCTTGATGGAGGCCACATTCCACTTCTTCTTTGTTGTCTTTCTCTATCCCTTTTTCTCTCGCTCACTCTCATTGTGTCTGTCTGTCTCTCGCGCACGCTCTCTCTTTCTCTGTCTGTCTCTCTGTCTGTCTTGCTGTCTGTCTCTCGATCTATCTATCTATCTATCTATCTATCTATCTATCTATCTATCTATCTATCTATCTATCTATCTATCTATCTATCTATCTATCTATCTATCTATCTACTGTATCTATCTATCTATCTATCTATCTATCTATCTATCTATCTATCTATCTATCTGTCTTCCTCTCCCCCCCCCTCTCTCCATTTCTCCTCCTTCTCTCTCTCCATTTCTCTGTCTGTATCTCACGTATGTCTGCATTGTGTATCATGGTCAGCATAGTAAAGTTGCAAGAAACTGCAGTTCTTTTTGAAGCTTGAAGACCAAGTTTTCAAGCGCCACAAAAAAGGCCAACTTGTTACAACGTTTCTCCTTTGACGACCAATCTTCAGAGAATCTTCAGAAAAGTGTGTGCGTGCGTGCGTGCATGCGTGTGTGTGTGCGTGCGTGCGTGCGTG
>NC_085863.1:43823952-43836452 GCF_034702125.1 Engraulis encrasicolus
AAATGTTTGATGTAGCACTTACAATTTGTTGCGTCTATGCATTTATTAGTTAAATGCTTTGTCTTTTATTCAACATGGGCTATATATATTTAAAACGAAACCCCTTAAAATCAAGAGGGCTCCGCGACCCCCTGTGGATCTTTGGCGACCCATAAGGGGGGTCCCGACCCATAGGTTGGGAACCACTGCTGTAGGGGGCTCGCTACGCTACACTCATCCCCCATTGGTATGAAATGTGAAATATGAATGACACTAATGCGTTTGGGTCTGGACTGGGACGACCTCATGATTACACCACCTGCCTCAGCCGCCCTTCTACCCTGCCTTGCCTTATAAGCCGCCTCACCCCATCCACCCACTTCCTGAGGTGTCACTGGTAGTAGCCCCGTAGCTCTTTCAGTGCCATTGACTTGAAAACGAGTCTTTTCAGAATGTATGGCACAGTGCCAAAGACATGATATCAAGTCAATTGCGTTTTTCATGGGGGGTGTGGCCTAACACGTTGATCTGGTATGTTTGTTGTTCACATGGACAAAGAACTCAATTTTTTATGGCTCTTAAAAAATCACTCAAACGTTGAAAAAATCCTTCACCCCCCAGTCTAAATTTGAAAATGGCTGGCACTCAATGAGTTGTTAATGCACGCCGTGCCTCCTGTGGCACACTGCAATAGACAATGAAAGTTAACTAGTACTACACTACTATGACAGTGCACGGGGCCTTTAGTAATACATTACGACTTGGTAATTGCCATTCTGGTAACAGCTAATTTATAATGCCGTGTCTTAAGGGGTTAAAATATTACTGTTGCTGATGCTACTGGGTTTGGGCATCATCATGTGATGGCCTACTTACATGTGTAATATGCATTGATTTTATCTTCAGTTTCTGAAGTGTGATTGTGCATTATATGTACATTTTATGAGTTTTTTGTTTTTTAAATCAGCTAGAGATGATTCCAGGCTGAGTAATGAAATGTGACGAAATGAACAGTAAATGAAACTTTCTTGCTTTTGCTATGTCCTTGTGTTTGAGGTGGCGGTGTCGGTGCTGCTGGTGGCGTTGTGCTAGTGCTAGGTCCAGCAGGGTTTGCTGTGGGCATGGCATGCCCTCGCCACTGCATCCAGTGATGCCAGTCTGGCTAATGAAACAGGCCATTTACAGTAAATAATAAAACTGTGCCTTGTTAGCTAGTTTTATTATTTACTGTAAATGGCCTGTTTCAATGCATGTTACACATGTGAGTAGGCCATCACATGATGCCCAGACCCAGTAGCATCAGCAACAGTAATACTTTAACCCCTTAAGACACGGCATTATAAATTAGCTGTTACCAGAATGTCAATGACCAAGTCGTAATGTATTACTAAANGCCTGGGCACTGGGCCACTATGTAGGTGATTTCCCGATCCTTCCCCGTCTCTTTCTCCCATCTCGTTTCCTGTCATCTCCCACTGTCCTGTCTGAAAAATAATAAAATCCCCAAAAATATGCATGTGTTTTTATGCACATGTTTTTTTTTTAACTGTGCCCTGTCTTCCTCTGTCCTTGTGTTTCAGGTGGCGGTGCAGTGCCTCTGCTGCTGATGACACTGTGCTGGTGCGGCCAGCACGGGTCGCTGTGGGCGTGCCCGCACCACTGCATCTGCTACACCTCGCCCAGCACGGTCAGCTGCCAGGCGCACAACTTCCTGGCGGTGCCCGAGGGCATCCCCGAGGGCAGCGAGCGCGTCTTCCTGCAGAACAACAAGATCCAGCGGCTGCTGCGCGGCCACTTCGGGCCCTCCGCCGTCACGCTCTGGCTCTACTCCAACAACGTCTCCTACATCCAGCCCAGCACCTTCACGGGCCTGGCCCGCCTGGAGGAGCTGGACCTGGGGGACAACCGGCACCTGCGCTCCCTGGCCGTGGACACCTTCCGCGGGCTGGGCCGCTTGCACGCGCTGCACCTGTACGCTTGCGGACTCATACACCTGCCCTCCGGGATCTTCCAGGGCTTACACAACCTGCAGTACCTCCACTTACAGGTAGGGAGGGCTTGAAACTGTATGTTGATTTAGTACAGTATGAAATTATAGTGGCACTAATGGCCCTGCCATGGCCAACCGGTGGGGCACCTGCCATGTGGCTCCGCTTCCTGTCCACCTCTTACACTGTCCTTTCAAATTAAGTCCAAAAAAGACACACACAAAAAAAGAAATTACAGTGGCACAAAGTGCTTACACAAACTGCAGTACCTGCATCTATAGGTAGGTATCAGTGACATTGTATATTATGCAGGTAATGCTCATTTATTTAGTGTGATACAGTATGAAATGAATGATTGCTTAACAACCTGCAGTACCTGCACCTGCAGGTAGGGGCTGTACTAGAGGGTGCTGCACTGTGTGTTGTCTCTGCCCCATTAATTGCTACCACTCGTTTTTGCCCCTCGGCACTCGGCCCGAAAATTCAGCTTTGCGGTTGCGCATCAATGTAGGATTTCTCAAAACTGTAAAAAGTGAGGGGAAGTGCTGGAGTTCATGTGTATTTGTATGTGCCATGAGTAAAAAAAATGGAAAACTGAAACTGCTGTTCACAATATATTGTGTGCGTGTGTGTTTGTGTTTGTGTGTGTGTGTGTATGTGTTTGTACGTGTGTGTGTGTGTGTGTGTGTGTGTGTGTGTGTGTGTGTGTGTGTGTGTGTGTGTGTGTGTGTGTGTGTATGTGTTTGTACGTGTGTGTGTGTGTGTGTGTGTGTGTGTGTGTGTGTGCCTGTGCCTGCGTGCGTCTCTGCATGTGTGTGTGTGTGTGTGTGTGTGTGTGTGTGTGTGTGTGTGTGTGTGTGTGTGTGTGTGTGTGTGTGTGTGTGTGTGTGTCCAGAATAACGAGCTGGAGTTCCTGGAGGACGACCTGTTCATCGACCTGCTGAACCTCAGCCACCTCTTCCTGCACGGCAACCGGCTGTGGAGCCTGCACCAGAACACCTTCCGCGGCCTGGGCGCACTGGACCGCCTCCTGCTCCACCAGAACCGGCTGCAGTGGGTGGACCGGCTGGCCTTCCACGACCTGCGGCGCCTCACCACCCTCTACCTGTTCAACAACTCGCTGACGGAGCTGCCCGCCGAGAGCCTGGCGCTGCTGCCCGCCCTGGAGTACCTGCGGCTCAACGCCAACCCGTGGGAGTGCGACTGCAAGGCGCTGCCGCTCTGGGACTGGCTGCAGAGGTTCCGCGGCTCGGCGTCGGACGCCGTGTGCGTGGCGCCGCCCGAGCAGAGCGGGAAGGACCTGCGGAGCATGAAGAAGGAGGAGCTGCCCCGGTGTGGCGTTGGTGGAGGTGGAGGAGGAGGAGGAGGAGGAGGTGGTGGAGGGTTTGGGGTGGAGTCCCTCAGTCAGGGGATGGATGGAGATGGTGGTGGTGGCGGTGGTGGTGTGGGTGTGGGTGGAGGTGTTGGGGGGGGCAGGAGACGGCACCACGGCGACCAGCAGCGTCACCACCAGCTCCAGCACCAGAACCCCCACCTGCCCCATCAGGACCAGCACGCCGTGCCCCTCCCCTCGCCGCTCCCCCGGCCCCCCTCCTCCTCCTCCACCACCACCAAGGCGGCCCGCAGCCCGCGGAACTGCACCCGGCGTGGTGGCGGTGGGGGTCGGAAGTCCAAGGCCCAGAATGAGGTCACCTCGGCCAAGGAGGAGGCCTGGGGTAAGGACGGCTACGAGGGCAATCAGAGGCAAGGGGGCAAGTACCACCACGCCTCCACCCCCGCAACAGGGTTAGGGGGGGCTCCCTCTCGCCGCAAGAACAGGTGCCACCCCCGGACTTCCGTGGGACCCCCTAGCGGGGTGCAGCAGCAGCCCAACCGAGGGCTCACTGTTTGTGGGGTGAGCATGGCTCTGACCTCCCTGAGTTTTGCACTCTGGCTTTGGCTCTTTGTGGTACTGCGCTGACACCACCAAACACACAAAACTATCACACAAACACACAGTTGTGTGTGTACACATGTGCTCAAAGACACACAAATCAATGCAATCACACACTCACGTGTGTGTGTATGTGTTCAGCAAAATACAGGCACACACAATGGCATTCATGGTGATAATGTGTGTGTACAAGTAATTGCCCTCGTTGTACGTATCGGTCAGTGTGTGTGATGTTATACAGTAGTTTGTGAGGTGGATCCTAGCCCATGAACTGCTAAGAGACATATAAATACACACACACGGACACATAAATACACACACGGACACATACAGAACAGAACATTCGCACAGAGACACACACACACACACACACAGTGTGGGTACTATTCTTTATCCTGTATGGGTGTGTGCATTGTGAAATGAGGTTGAGGAGTCCAGGTTACGAAGCTATGTGGACTGCTGATGGACTAATTGCTCATGACACAGCTGATGGAGGACTTGTACCTTTATGTCAGCCTTGATGGAGGCCACATTCCACTTCTTCTTTGTTGTCTTTCTCTATCCCTTTTTCTCTCGCTCACTCTCATTGTGTCTGTCTGTCTCTCGCGCACGCTCTCTCTTTCTCTGTCTGTCTCTCTGTCTGTCTTGCTGTCTGTCTCTCTATCTATCTATCTATCTATCTATCTATCTATCTATCTATCTATCTATCTATCTATCTATCTATCTATCTATCTATCTATCTATCTATCTATCTATCTGTCTTCCTCTCCCCCCCCCTCTCTCTCTCCATTTCTCTGTCTGTATCTCACGTATGTCTGCATTGTGTATCATGGTCAGCATAGTAAAGTTGCAAGAAACTGCAGTTCTTTTTGAAGCTTGAAGACCAAGTTTTCAAGCGCCACAAAAAAGGCCAACTTGTTACAACGTTTCTCCTTTGACGACCAATCTTCAGAGAATCTTCAGAAAAGTGTGTGCGTGCGTGTGTGCAAGCATGCGTGCGTGTGTGTGTGCGTGCATGTACGTGTGGGTGTTTTAAATACTCATCTACTGTATGCTGTATATATGTCTTTGTGTAGTTTGTTGGGAGCCTGTGGATAAGCTACAGTATGTACAGACTGTATATTTTATGATCCTCATGTCCGCCTGTGCTGCAAGGCCACAGCACATACACTGTGTGCACCTGTGTGGGTGTGTGTGTGTGGGCACGCATATGAGTTTCAGTGTGTGTCCGTCTACGTGTGTGTGTGTGTGTGTGTCTGTGTGTGTGTGTGTGTCCGTCTATGTGTGTGTCTGTGTGTGTGTGGGGGTGTGTGTGTGCGTGCGTGTACATGCTTACATGCGCGTGCGTGCGTGCGTGCGTGCGTGCGTGCGTGCGTGCGTGCGTGCGTGCGTGCGTGCGTGCGTGCGTGCGTGCGTGCGTGCGTGCGTGCGTGCGTGCGTGCGTGCGTGCGTGCCCAAAGTCCTGTACTGTGGCTGAGGTGCTGCCCCCTTGAGGAGTGGATGACTGATGTGACGAACTGATGCCTCTTCTCCTCCTCCTCCTCTCGTTCTCATCAGGATTCGTTTGTACCGTCCTGATCACAAGAAACTATTTTGTAAACGTGAATAAAGAAAATGGACTATGTACTAGACAGCAGATCTCTCCTATCTCTTGAAACTACGATGTCACGTTGAAAACCACACAAGCCCCAACAACATACTGTACATCCAGTGCCGCAGATTTGTTTTTAAGTGTCATTTCGTCACGTGGACCACTTCTGTCATCTTTCTCTATTAGCTCACACCAGCAATATTATATTGTACTTTTTTATATTTTAGGTTTTTTTTATTTATATTTTACTTTATAGGCCAACTCCTTCTTCTGTTTCTCTTCCTCTATCTATCTATCTATCTATCTATCTATCTATCTATCTATCTATCTATCTATCTATCTATCTATCTATCTATCTATCTATCTATCTATCTATCTATCTATCTATCTATCTATCTATCTATCTATCTACCTATCTATCTATCTATCTATCTATTTCTCTCAGTCTTCATTTCATGCAATGCATTTCTTCTCTTTTCTTTGTGAAAGAAATGTTCTGTCTGTGTCTTTGTGTGTCTGTCTGTCAATGTCAAGCAGCTCCAGATGCAACAAACTATTTGTAAAAAGAACATTAAAGACAAAACCTTGGTCCTACTGTTCAGCTTTTTTGGGAGTTTTTATTTCGTGTGGGTGTGAGTGTGTGTCTGTGTGTGTCTGTGTCTGTGGGTCTGTCTGTGTGTGTGTGTGTGTGTGTGTGTGTGTGTGCGTTCATGTGTGCAAGCTTGTATTGCACAGTACGTTTTGCTGTGATGCTGAAGTATATCAAGTCAAATTTACTGTAACACTCTTCGTATACAGTATTGGATGCTCTTTAGGAGTTGAATTAACACTGCAACATTTACTGTGTAAGGAGTAAACATTTTGATGGCATGTTTTTATGTAGCCTGATTATCATCGACTTTCAGATCTCGTACAGAGATTCTGGCCTGCCCAAGAAGATAACGAATAACATTTCCAAACGGCATGGTTAACCCACCTCCTTCGATTTGCAACTGGTCGATACCAGAAAGGAAGTTTAAACCAAACATTTTGTTAGTCCCAATAGAAAGTCTCTACTTAGTAAACCACGTCACCTCGAACACGCCTCTACCCAGGACCGTTGAAGATGCTCAAAGTTGATTGGTTCCCGACAAAGTGGATGGAGTTCCCCAGCCCGGCGGAGCTCAGAATGTACCTGAACAAGCTGTTTGCCTGAGTAATGTTGCAGAGCCGAAGGTGTTGCGTCACTAGGAAGTCTCCCACCATGTGTATGTACTGGTATGATTGCCTGCTTATGACTGTGTGAAGGCAGGGCAAAAGGGGTAAGAAAGGGGTCAGTTGTCCCAGACCCTTGGGAGAGAGGGGTCCCAGAAGGGTTCTCATTACATTGTATATATTTGGTTGGGGAGCCCTTTCAGTCAAAGCTATCAGCAGTCCTGACAGTGTGTGCGTATTTGTACTTCCCCTTGCAAACATGTCAGTGATAAACAGAAAGACAGTTAGGATTTCAGAATTGTTACATAATACAATTTAATCTGATTGTAACACATTACCTGCATGCATTTTCTCTCTCACACACATCCTTCACGGATGACTAAAATGCAGTAGTATCATTGATTTAATGCCATAAAACGTATTTAATACCATTGAGTGAAATAAAGGAGTGAAATAAAGGGCTTTTTTACGAGCCACAGCTTGTCCCGTTTATGGGCTCTTTAAATCCCTGATCGTATTCTGCATTCTCACCTCTACCCAGATCATGTACGTGTCTCGGTAACAGCCTGTAACTCAGACTGAGGTGAGGTGAGGTGCCCTTGCCTGCTCTTTACACACATCTTCAAAATGTTGACGTGTGTGTGTGTGTGAGTTGGAAAGGTGTGTGTGTGTGTGCGTGCATGTGTGTGTGCGTGCGTGCGTGCGTGGGCATGCAGGACCGCCGACAGTGCATGCGTGGGCATGCAGGACCGCCGACAGCCTCGGCCAGGCTCAGGACAAAGGCATCTGAGAGGGACCCCCCAGCCCAATACATACAATGTAATGAGGACCCAATTCTGCCCCCCCTCTCTCCCTGTTTGTGCTTGTGTGTGTGTCTGTGTTTGGATATGTGTGTGTGTGTGGGCGTGTGGTGTGCATGCCCGTGCACGTGCGTGTATGTGTGTGTGTGTGTGTGTGTGTGTGTGTGTGTGTGTGTGTGTGTGTGTGTGTGTGTGTGTGTGTGCGTGTGTGTGCGTGCGTGTGCGTGAATGTGCATATGTGTGTGTGTTGGAAAGGTGCACATGTGAGAGAGATAGGCAGAGAGTGAGCATGTGTGTGTGGGAAGGTGTATGTGATTCTATCTTTGTCTCTCTGCACAGACCTCATGTAGGCTACATGCGTAACTCCCTGCCTAACTCTGGCTGCCATATTCTGTTGTGTTGTGTTGTGTTGTGTTATGATGTGATGTGTGTAGCAGCGCTCAGCCTTCAGTGTAGTGGAGCAGAGCAGCACAGTCCTATCTCTCAAATGCACCTGTGCCGCACACACACACACACACACACACACACACACACACACACACACACACACACACACACACACACACACACACACACACACACACACACACACACACACACACACAATTTCAAGTGCCTCTGCTTCCTGTCATCATTGAATTCTGTCAGACATCCCTCATGAGTCTCCAACACACACACACACACACACACACACACACACACACACACACACACACACACACACACACACACACACACACACACACACACACACACACACACACACACACACACACACACAGATATACACACACACAGGGCGAGAGAGAGAGAGACAGAGTGAGAGAGATGGAGAGAGAGAGAGAGAGAGAGAGAGAGAGAGAGAGAGAGAGAGAGAGAGAGAGAGAGAGAGAGAGAGAGAGAGAGAGCACAAAAACAGAAAGAATGACACAACACTGATTCTTGAGAAAGCGGCTAAAACATGTCTCTGCAATAAACTGCCAATTCTGTTGAAAATAAATTACATTTTCATGAACAAAATGAATCCAGGTAAAGACACAGGGGTCTGTTACATAAATGTACAGTCGTTTGAAATATTTAAGTGTAATTTTATTACTTTTCATGGCTATAAACCTGCCCACACCCTGTAAAAACAGCTGTCCCAAGGACAGACATCATCATTTCAATTGACTTAAAATGTAAAAATCACTGATATTATTGAATAATATCACCATGATGTGAAATTCCATGTTGAAGTGGTTCTGCAGATATGCACATAGTGCGTGTAAAGCAATATTTACTACTATTTTCTGATTGCTCAAAGTGTGTCCAGCATATTAGTCACCACCGTCAGATTTTTTTAAAAAGACAATAAAATCAGGTATGCGCAAGGTCATTGTCATTACTTAGGACCCATTTTCAAACCTTTAGATCTACTGAGTACTTCACCATCACTGAAGCTCCTGTAAGTTTACTAATTTCTCCTCAATTTGATAATTTGTTTGGACACTGGTACTGTCCCAACCATAAACTGTCAACACCGTCGGGGGTTTTAATAGTATTATTGTTACATTAATGTTAATTATATATACTTTTTCAGAAGCGTCATGAAGCCCTTAAGAAACAGAGCGAAAACGAAGTGGCTAATGTGAGCAAAAAATGCACAATATGTAAAAGAGTGTTTTTTTGTCTCACACCGTCAGCTGTCACCACCGTCAGATTTTGTGCCGCTCATCATCTTGTTCCATATTTTACTAAATTGTGCTGGTTAATGAAACATTACCAGGCATGTTAGTAATAATTGTGACCCAAACTTATACTCCAGCCTCCACTGAGGTGCATTTGGAGGGTTTTTTGTCACAAAACCTGACGGTGGTGACATCTGATGTAGTTCACGAAAAAGCATGTGTTTTACATGTTTTTGACAAGTTTTAAGAATATGCTTCCAATAAGTATCTACAATTATGTTGAATTGTAAAAGTAATTCACTTAAATACAGTAAACTTATTTTTTTACTTCTAATTCTGTCTGACGCTGGTGACAAAACCAAGAAAGAGCCCATTTTATGAAAAATGTAAAACATGGGGAGCTTGGCCAATACATTCACTGCACAGCCAAGACGTTCATCTATGATAATACACCTCTATATTTTGGATTTGAACAACTTAAAACCTGTTAATGCCACATTTTCAATAATCTAGGCCTACTTCCTAGAGGATCTAACAAATGAAGAAAAAACACATGCACAAACATACTGTGCACACACAAAAATAAAGTGTTTATGCTAGATGTCATTGACTTGAGAGGGCTATTTATTTTGCTAAATGTAGGTAATAATTAGGTCACTTTCACCACCTTCAGATTACTGTCACCACCGTCAGTTCTCAAGTCACCACCGTAAGGAGGAGTTTTGGACATTTTAAATGAATGTGCTTACAAAATTTTCCTTTGTAGTTGTTGAATTATCAAAGTAATAGCAAATTTAAGCCTACACGAATATTTGTGAAATTAAAAAAAAATGTTTGATCTATTTAGCCATTAAGTAAGCATTGTCTGACAGCACATATTTTTTAAATTAGAACACATGAAGCAGTATTAAAATAGAATGAAAGTGAATTTTCAACATTTAAAGGCGTATGTGTGAACCAAAAAACACACACAATCACTTAAAAACTCCAGATACATATGCAACCAAATCAATACACTTTTTATTGCTTTTAATTGTGTCTGACGGTGTTGACAAAAAACAAGGTATGATCGGAGAAAAACCTGATTTCTGAAAAAAATGGAAAATGGGGAGATTGGCCTTGTGCATTTCTGAAAAGCCAAGACCTTTGTCTACGAGGATATACCATATTATTTTGTAATTCACTTCGTTTTTCTCTTTCAAGATTACAACCTGTTTTAGCCACTTTCTCAAGAATCAGTGACAAGCAAACACATGACTCATGAATGAAAGAGACTTAAAAGAGTGAGAGAGGGAAAGATTTTGTGGTAAGCATGCAGTCAGTCTCTGAGGGAGAGAGTATTTTTGGACGCGACTGAACTGAATGTTTGGGTATTACACATGCTGTTTGAGACGCTTAAGTAGAGAAGCAAAGACAGACTCTCATCCAAGACGCACGCGCACACACGCACACACACACACACACACACACACACACACACACACACACGCACACACACACACACACACACACACACACACACACACTGACAGGTCTGGGGCCGCTGACAGGTTTGGTACAGTAAACCATGATAGGATAGAAAGAGTTGATATGTGAAACATCAAGTCTCTGTTTTTAGCATTTGGGATGTGCCACTTCATTAAATATATAGGTCCAATGTTTTTTTTTACAATTCACAGACAACCGACCAAGAAGTTAAAAAATTGAATATCTAGAGTCTCCAGGAAGGAAGTGTTTCGGGCAACCAGACCCTGGAAATTGGGCTGTCAAACAGTATTCTACTCCACCAGTGCAAATCTAGAAGCAGATGGTCTGATTATGTTCGGTGCAGTGGGTAAAATGATTCACATAATCACACATCACTGCTTGGACAGTGGATAAAATTATTTCCAATTTAGGCAAAAAAGCAGAGTTTCAAAGAGTTGAGATTATTGCACTGTTAGTAATGCATTAAATAAAATGGCTTAGATTAGATATTAGATATTAGAAGATTAGATGTTAGATATTAAATACTCACACCACTGGAAGTCAATTTGGTTAGAATGGAAGATGAAGATTAGCTAGGATGTTACCAAAGTCGGAGTAACTGACTGTATTTCTATACGTTTAGACGCTTGTCCTCTTAGAATATATTCCAAAGAAGCTTTTGTTTACCCCAAAGGCTCTTGGTACCATTGCCCTCACCTACTCAAACATCATTGACACATTCACTCATATGAACCCAGCTTACAGGTAACCATAACTGCTTATATAACACAGCATTAAAATGCCTTTGTCAATCATTAGCCAAAGTTTGAACTGCAGACGGAAGCTCTATTAGCTATAATCTGTCAGAAGCCATCTTCTTTCAACCAATGACTTTTCTGCAGGGTACCTGGTTCAACTAAACTAAATAAGCTAAACTAAATAAAGTTTTACATCAATGTTACATGCTACAAATTGAAAGACTCTGAAGGCTGTACCAGAATACATCTAACCACGTCCTCTTCAAGAACTCAGCTCACTGTTGGAGGAGCAACCCCTGACCTTCTCATCTCTAAAGCAGCAGATAGACTAGCATATACCAGAGGCGAGCTATCTCCATTCACACAGCGAGCTTTGATTACAGCCGTAATTAAACAGATGCAATTAGGATTCGAGACGCCGAGACAAAGGGCGGAGAACAGCAGAGCGGAGACCGATAAAGGGGAAAGGGGATGGGCACGATAGTGAATGAGACGGAGGGGAAATGTCAAGCCATTGAAACAGGGCTGGGCTGGAACAAAAAAAACATCCAGGCAACACGCATTCTAAGTAAATCCTGATTGACTCAGTCGCTGTCTAAGATGGACCAATGGGCCCTCTAAATTGTGGGCCAGTCCCTCCGAAAAATCAAAACAAACAAATAAACAGATGTATGACGTCCATTATTAAGTATTGACTATTGACTATTATTAACTACATTAACTATTCAAGTTATTTTGTTTCAGGCATGTAAAAGTTTGTTATCTTTTACCTGACATGTATCGAGAGTGAAACTTCCGTCTTCATCAGAGGGTCATGGATGTTGAAGACGTGCTATAAAACAGCTGATTCTGTAGAACGAAGCCTGTCAATATTGACAGGTTGGTCACTGTCACACCTCCTGCAGAGACTGTCGGCCCACTGGGAAAGTGCCCTGTATGCCTGATGACCAGCCCAGCCCTGCAATGAAAACAGGAACACAGGGATGCAAGGAGAGCATGAAAGAGAAGGAAAAGGTCAGCTGAAAAGAGCACTACAGGGTCCTTTAGAGATGGACAGGATGATACGGACTGAGGTCTCTCTGTGTCTGTGTGTTTCAAATACTGTACCTTCTTTTCTATTTTC
>NC_085863.1:43838952-43843952 GCF_034702125.1 Engraulis encrasicolus
CAGATATGGAGCCGTCTGTATCCCGACCAGAAGAAAACGTTCTCCACCCAGTTAGACATAGATGAAATGTTTGACTTTGGACAGTCCCATACCACGTAAGTAAAAGCTCGCCATCCTACATGCTTTCACTTACTGTAAAGAGGACAGTTTCGCGTAGTTCTGCATGACACTTGTGTCGTCGCTAAAATGTAAAATATTTCTGTAGTGAAATGGTCTGTGTTGTGTCACCAATGCTATACTGCCTCAGTCAGTTTTATCTATAGCATGTCAACAGAGGTTCCCCTATCAGCGACATCTCTGATGTCAATCACTGCTTTTGTCCAGGCCAGATGATGTGCGGATAATGTCCGATATCGGCAGGACTACACCGGTGCAGAAGTGTGCTCAGAGTGCCCTGACGCTTAGAGAAAGAGGCAATGGTAGCTTCAAGAAGAAGGACTACACTTCAGCTGTACTACACTACACTCAGGTAAATGCTGCTGCTGGGGCTACCAAAAACCTTCAAATGCCTGCTATTCCAGTTGCAATGATCTATGAAGCCCAGATTGCATAATGATTGAAAGGTCTTAGCAAGAAGAAGTTGTGTTCAGATACAGCCCCTTGTGTGTTTCTTAACTTAAAGTGTGTGTGTGTGTGGACACTGATGGACTCTGATGAAGATGGCTTGCCATCGAAACGTTAGTCCCTAACATGTTGTGCACTTGAATTAAAAAGAAAAAGCATCCCATCTGAGCTGCTCCGGTGTCTTCTCTTTATTCAAGATTACCTGCCTCCCTCCCGTTGATGCACCAGATGTAAAAACAGAAGTGCGTGGAACCCCTTTGTGAGTGTGTGTGTGTGTGTGTGTGTGTGTGTGTGT
This sequence comes from Engraulis encrasicolus, assembly GCF_034702125.1. NCBI lineage: Eukaryota > Metazoa > Chordata > Actinopteri > Clupeiformes > Engraulidae > Engraulis > Engraulis encrasicolus. The sequence goes on from NC_085863.1 coordinate 43,839,812, forward strand.
GTGTGTGTGTGTGTGTGTGTGTGTGTGTGTGTGTGTGTGTGTGTGTGTGTGTGTGTGAAAGTCATGGGCAGTCATGGGTGAGCGGTTAGGGCGTCAGACTTGCATCCCAGAGGTTGCCGGTTCGACTCCCGACCCGTCAGGTTGGTGGGGGGAGTAATCAACCAGTGCTCTCCACCATCCTCCTCCATGACTGAGGTACCCTGAGCATGGTACCGTCCCACCGCACTGCTCCCCATGGGGCGCCACTGAGGGCTGCCCCCTTGCACGGGTGAGGCATAAATGCAATTTCGTTGTGTGCAGTGTGCAGTGTTCACTTGTGTGCTGTGGAGTGCTGTGTCACAATGACAATGGGAGTTGGAGTTTCCCAATGGGCTTTCACTTTCACTTTCTTTCAGAGAGTAGGCCTACTGTAGGCCTATGTCTTATAAAACTGGTAGGCTACTGTAGCTGTATCTGAAGTGCCATGACAATATCCGGGAACTGCTCGAGTGCTATATTTCCATGTTTATTGGAAATGCACACCATCCGTAGAAATGTTATTAGAGTCAATCACCCACATGTCAAATGTGTCTCTGCTCTTCCTGACATGTGTAACGGTGCCCTCCAGGGGGTGTGCCATGCTCCGGGGGACTCTGAGCAGCTGGCACTTTGCTACGCCAATCGATCTGCCGCCCTCTTCCACCTCAGGCGCTACCAGGTGGGTACATACTAGAGCAGTGTAATGCACGTGAAGTGATTATCTTACACTTAAGCAACAGTAAGCCATTATAGGTGGATGGCCTGTAAGCAGCAATTCATATGCAATGGTAGCATCATAGAAATCGGGAACAGCGAAGTAAGAGAAAAAAAACCTGTATTGATATAAACGTATTGTAATGATGTTATTAAACATGGCGTTAGTATTTGAAAGCCTCACTGTATTTTCTTAAACATACCACACATTCACCTTACCAGCAATGTAGATGTGTTTTCACCCGTAGTTCAGAGACTTTCTACCGACATGTGACGTTCTCATTGACAAGTTCCTGAGCATTGTCATTGTTAAGTGAGATGATTAGTGAGATGTTCCTTATGGATACAGGATAGAGGATAACTCTGTCAAGGTAGAGAATCTGATGAAGATTGTTGAAGTCGAAACGTAACCCAGCCATGAAATAATATATTTTTTTAAAGGATTTAAAGTGTGCAGACTCCTCACTCCGAAAACTAGTCAGCCTTTGTCCTGCACCTTTCCCTGGGATGATGTGCACAATCTTCACCTTCAACTAATTCTGTCTGTGGCCTTTTTCACTGTAGGAGTGTCTGGAGGACATTAGCAGGGCGCTGGAGCACGGCTACCCCTCTCACCTGCAGCCCAAGCTCCTCAGCAGGAGAGCCCAGTGCCAGGCCTGCCTCCCCTCACACCAGCCTGGGCAGGACGGAGCATCAACCACCCTCCACAGTCCCACTCTCACTCCCACTTCCACACCCAGCTCCAATTCTAGACCACAGACACAGGGCAGCCAACCCCACGCATCGTCCCCCCTGATGGGGTTGAGCCTGAGATTCAGCCCTGAGAAAGGACGCCACCTGGTGGTGGTGGAGGGTAGGCGTGCAGGAGAGGTGCTGTTGGAGGACCAGGCTTTCAGCTGCGTGCTGATCCCAGGAGAGGGGCTCCGAGGCGGGCAAGAGCAGGGGGACGACCGGGGAGTGGGCATGGGGCTCAGGAAGGGGGCCGGAGGAGCCAAGAAAGAGACCTTTGGCACAGAAGAGAGATGCTGCCATCGCTGCCTGCGCCCCTCGCTGTGCCTGGTTCCCTGCCCCGGCTGCAGCTACACCCGCTACTGCCATCGGCCATGCCAGCAGCAGGCTTGGAAGGAGCACCACCGGTGGGAGTGCCCCCTAGGGGCCGAGTTGAGGGCCGCGGGGGTGCTGGCACAGCTGGCACTCAGGGTGGCACTGAAGGCCGGACTGCAGCGGGTACAGAGGGCACGAGACACACAGCAACAGCGTGAGACAAGGAGACAATCAGACCAGGAAGTACTTGAGGAGTCGAAGGACGACATTGGCAGAGGGAACACTTCTGGTCCTCACACCCAGGAAGTATGTGGGAATGGGAAGGACAGCATTGGCAAAGGCAACACTTGTGGTACTGACACCACTACATCTCCACTCGCTTGTGTACAAGCAGGGTCATCCACTCTACCAGCACATGAACCTACCATGACCTATGACCCTAGTATGGGTTGTCATGGTGATATGTATCAGCGTGTTTACAGTCTGCTGCCACACGTGGAGGGACACCCTGCCAGCCTTCGCTTCCTGTATGCTGTCACCATGGCAACGCTGTTCCAAGCACTGCGGCAGGCAGGCCCTCCTCCTCCTTCCTGGGGAGGCGGGGACTGTAATATGAGTGACGGCTGTTCTGTCCAATCAGCTGGAGAGGATGGTGCGTGCGACGCCTGGAGGCCAGAGCTGAGCATGCTGGGAGCTACGGCTCTGAGGCACCTCTTGCAGCTCAGGGCCAACGCACAGGCCATCATCACCGAGAGAGTGGCAGGTATAGATCACACACACACACACACACACACACACACACACACACACACACACAGAGACACACACACACACACTTTGGCACTAATCACAGAGAGGGTGGCAGGTAAGGACACGCACACACACACACACACACACACACACACACACACACACACACACACTATCATCATCATCATCATCACAGAAAGAGTTGCGGGATATCACACACACACTCACACTGCACATTCTCATTCACACAGCCATCATCACTGAGAAAGTGGCAGGTATATATACCATACACACACACAGGCCCTGACCGAGTCAGGAAAGAGAACATACATACACAAATGCATCTCTCACCTCCTCCACTCTTCCCATCTCTACCATCTTCTCTCTTCTCTCACTTATCTCATCTCTCCTCCCACCTTCTCTGGTCTCTCCTCTCCACAATTTCTGTCTCCCACATCTTCTCCTCTCCTCTTCTGCTCTGTTCTCCACTTTCCTCCCATCCCACTCATCTTTTACAGTACACTGAGCTGATGCTTTTATCCAAAGCGACTTAAGTATTATTTTTTGGGTATTAGTTACAGTCCCTGAAGCAATGGCTGGAGGTGTAGGTCAGATGGGATTTGAACCTACAACCCCCAGATTGAAAGACCACCTCCCTAACCACTAGGTAATGGCTGCCATCTTCTCCTCTCTTCTCTTCTCCTCTCTTCTCTTCTCTTCTCTTCTCTTCTCTTCTCTTCTCCTCTCTTCTCTTCTCCTCTCTTCTTCTCCGTAGACAACAGCAGCGATGCAGCTGTGCAGGCGAGCCAGGAGGTGCGTTTGGGCACGGCTATCTTCCCCACTCTCAGCCTCCTGAACCACGCTTGCCGACCCAACACCAGCCTCGCCTTTGACCCCTGTTGCCGTGGGAACTCATCCGAGGGCACCTCCCCGCACCTGGTGTCATCCCCAGACTCCTCTGTCACGGGAGTGTCTGTGACGGTGCGCGCCTCCAGGGACCTCAGGGATGGAGAGGAGCTGCTGCATTGCTACGGTAAAGTACTGTAAATCCTTACACTTAGGTCAATGATGTTTTACTGCTTGGACATGTCGTGGTGTCCGCTAAAACCACTATTGAATTGAATTGAATTGAAAACTTTTACAGACTCAGAATGTTCCAGAAAAACACAGACAGGTACATCACAAACACCAGGTCATTAGCATACATATAGACATCTATACCAGTGCTTCCACATTTCAGACAAAAAGACAACTTTCACTCTGGCGAGAAGGTGTGCAGTCACTTGGTTTAAACACAATGACACGAGTGAGCAAGCTTCAGTCTGCCCTGATTGATTATAGCTTCGCCCAGCACCACACAGACGACTGAGATTGTTTCAAGCTCCAGAAATATGTCAATTTCCTGATGACTGAATTCTTCTGATGATGAAGATGATCTGGATGAAAGAGAATCTTTACAGAATTTTGTGGTCTTCTCCGTCATTGATACATTGCAGAGGTGTCAAAAAACTCAAACGTAAAAGTTAAAAAAAGAAACACAGTTCCCCTCCAACACAGGAAACTTATCTGAGTAACCAGTAAATGTACAGGTATGTACCTGTCTTGCAATCAGCTG
>NC_085863.1:43848952-43851452 GCF_034702125.1 Engraulis encrasicolus
GCTGTCTCCCTAGCAACAACATTTTTTTTTTGGGACTGTTCTTCATTCACCATAACAGATTGCAAAATGAAAATGACATAAGAATTGTGCTTTTGCAAGATTTTGAAATCATTTTCTGTCATCAGTGACATCATCATGAGGTCACAAGCATGTAATTGAGCAAGGGAGGATGGAAGTCTGCATATTGGAATTCACCCATGGTGTGCAGGAGGGCAGGAGACAATACGGCAAAGAGTCTGAGGCTGAAATCAGTCACTTTCTCCTGTCCTTTCCTACAGCCTCCGGCCTTCTGACGCAAGGCTCAACGCCTTTCTTATTCTCTCATTTCCAATCTGGATATTGAATGGGGGGAAGCTCTAAAATAGTAGTGTTGTGTCATTTGTGAACGTTTCGATGAGAACTGAGTAACAGTTGGGAGCCACTCTTTTCTGTTTTTTCGTTGATTTTGAGCACTTTAATTTGAGAGAAGAAAAAAAACGTGTCTGCTGAGAGTGTCAGAAACAGTCTTTAGAGAGAGTTGGACAATCAGTTTGTTTGGACAAAATGACCAAGAGGTGGAGTCAAAAATGCTTTCTTCTTAGCATTGAATAAATAATTTAAAAACCGTTCACAAGAGCAAGTTTTTTCATGTTTCTTTGAAAGAAACGAGTCACTATGATCCGGAGAGCCATAAATCTCTACCAAAGAAGTAACTCTGCACTGGTTGACACTGAGGCAGTGTTGCCAGATGTGTCTGACCAAATCCCGCCCAATAGCTTCTCAAAAGCCGCCAAATTGCGCGAAATTCTGACCGAATTCAGCAAATTACATTGACTTCTATGGGCCCAAAACGACTGACAAAAACGCCAAAATGGCCAATTTTTCCCAATTTTACCCGCAGACGCTCATCCAAAGTAGCCCAATTGGGCGGGCACCCGCCCAATCTGGCAACACTGCACTGAGGAAACTTACGATGGTGGGAAGAGGCCTGAGGCCACAACAGGAAAGTAAAGGAAGGAAGGAGGGGAAAAGATTGACTTGAACCCAAGGACAGAAGACCTCAAGGCAGAGAGTCTGATACAGCATCCAAGTAAGTTGCAGAGGGAACGGTGCATGGGTGAAGGTAGGGGGGGTTGGAGGCTTGAGCAATCAGCAGTTTAATGTCCAGCGTGACCTTTCTGAGCGGGAGGCTGGAGAGGGACTTGGTAGAGGGCCATGGCAGCTGTGCAGGGACCAGAGGACCTCTCAAACACGACATGAAGGTCACGGAGGTCAAAGCAGAGGATGTTGAGTAGGGCTGTGCAATATAGCGAATTTATATTGTGATATCAATATTGCTGTCAAAAAATATCAAATTTCATAATGTCGAGTTGAAACAATATTTTTGTCATTTGTCTATATTGCCAAGAAGTAGGTTAGGCCTACTCTAAGCACAATACATTCCCCTCCACTTGAGCATTTGGAAGCACAGAGCAGACTTGCTACTCAACACCAATGCAGAGCACCACTTTGTGTCTCTCTATGGCCGTCCACTCACATTGCTGAAGGGAGGGAAGATAGTGAATTGTTTAGCACAATTGTTTGTCTTTGAAAAATATATATTGTCTAAGAAATCGTGATACAGTATGAATATTGACTGAAATAATCGTGATATTCATTTCTCATAATCGAGCAGCCCTAGTTTGGAGGAGTTAGTCTGAGCAGACTGGCATCATGTAAAGGCATGAGATGTTGGTCTGAGGGTGGGGAACATTCTGGGGTTTGAACTCTTGAACCCTAAGAAATATAAAGATCAAAAACATAAACATGCTGTCCACAAGACACACATGTAGGCCCTGCAGTGTAAACCCTAAACACATACACACACATACAAACACACATCAAAGTTAGTTCTCTTCCCTATATTAACGCTGGCAGTTACAACGGGTGCGACGGTTGCGTGTTCATGGGTGGCTGTGTGCAAGTAACCCTGACGTGCTCCACCATAGCCATGTTGCGGGCAGCCATGTGGCCACACACACACACACACACACACACACACACACACACACACACACACACACACACACACACACACACACACACACACGGGACTGTTATGAGAACACATGTAGGATAGGTGAACAGAAAAAAACACAACACAAACACTGTATATTATATATTGTATAGGCTACTGCATATTGAATGCATACCCCCCACACACACTTCTGTTGTTGTGGCCAAAATAACAATGGACCAATAGAGACACCCTGAAAACAAAATGTGAAAGAAAATGTGGCCACAGAATTAAAGGGAAAACAACACACACACACACACACACACACACACACACACACACACACACGCATGCATGCACACACATACTGAACACGCATACACAGTCAGAGTCCATGATGGTTTGTGATCTCTGCTTTGAGCCATGGTCCAGCAGTTCCCTCAGCAGCCGGTAATTTCATCCGGTGGCCTGCAGGGAGCCGTCTAACAGGCCATGACATCACCCCTCTTAATCGTCATCTTAGTA
>NC_085863.1:43856452-43861452 GCF_034702125.1 Engraulis encrasicolus
TGTGTGCATGGCATGCATAAGTGTGTGTGCATGCATACGCGTGTGTGTGTGTGTGTGTGTGTGTGTGTGTGTGTAGCCATATGTGATACCTGTGAGTATGTGTGTATCATGCCAATCTCCTGTTCCTCTTGCTGGGGTGAGGTGGTCCATCATTGTCATCTTATCATGGATGGTATGTGTGTATGTACATCCATCCATCCATTGTGTGTGTGTGTGTGTGTGTGTGTGTGTGTGTGTGTGTGTGTGTGTGTGTGTGTGTGTGTGTGTGTGTGTGTGTGTGTGTGTGTGTGTGTGTGTGTGTGTGTGTGCGCGTGTGTGTGTGTGTGTGCATTCATGTGTGCATTCATGTGTGCGTGCTTGCATGTGTGTATGTAATGGTATATGTGATACCTGTGTGTAGGTGTGAGTATGTGTGTATCATGCCAGTCTGCTGTCTACCTTGTCTGGTACGAGGGGGTCCATCACTGTCAGCATATCATGGAGGTCTGAGGGGCCAAGGGAGTTCTCCTCTACTTAATTAATGACACACATCCACAGTGTTGTCAGATTGGGCGGTTTCCCGACCAATTGGGCTGCTTGGGATGGCTGTCTGTGGATAAAAAAGGCATTTCGTTTTTCTGCCAATTTATTTCCATAGAAATCAATTCAAATGAGTTCAAATTGGGCAGGATTTGGTAGCCTCGCGAGCCATCCTACGTACTTCCGCCAAAGGATTGGCTCCACTACTGTAGTCTGGCCGTGCTTCTCTGTGGAGTGCTTGGAGCAGTAGAATTTTGATCGCAACGCCCCCCCAGAAAACAGCCAATAAGCGAATACGCCCCCCACGTGGGGGCGAAAGGGGGAGGACGCTCGTGACAATGACGTACACATCTGCGCCAGAGCCATTGGTCTGCGCTATGTTGTTGTTGAGTAACTGCCAACGATTGGGTGAGAGGTGTCCAATAATTTCAAACCATAACTGAGTGCAAACCTCCTGCTTCCTACAATTGCTCCAGAGCAAACAAATGCCAGACCATGAATACGAAATGAAATGATAGTATTATGGGATGGTCAGGACCAGGCTAAGCATTTGGTGCTTCCAGGCAGATTTTCAGCATTCTTTGGGCTGGAAGTCATCCGTTTCATCTGGCAACCCTGCATATGCATCGTCCTCCCCATCACAATACCTGACACCCCTCTATCACTCGTAACCCCTACCTGACAGAGCTCTGTCAATGAGTATGTGTGCAGTATCCAGAATATTATCGAGATATTCCGGATTCGGTCTCAGCCTTTCTTCATGCAATGACTTCCCCAAATTTAGAATGGAATAAGCTGACTCTTTGGAAAAGAGTTCCTCGAAAGCTCTCCATCATACACCTAAACACTATCCCCCCACTATTCACCATCCGCCATTCCATATTCCATCCTTCCTCATGATACACACTACCACCACCCCCTAACCCACACTTGCAGGTAATTTTTCATTGCTGGATATGGTGCACTGCATCACGGTAGCTGCTATTGCATTCTATTGATTGCTGGTCACTGATAACGGAACTGTGGCCAATAGAATGGTTGAATGGCTGGTGACTTGAAGAACACTTGAAGAGCTTGCATACATAGCTCACCACCACCATAACTGTCTGTGTGTGTGTGTGTGTGTGTGTGTGTGTGTGTGTGTGTGTGTGTGTGTGTGTGTGTGTGTGTGTGTGTGTGTGTGTGTGTGTGTGTGTGTGTGTGTGTGTGTGTCTGTGTGTGTGTGTGTGTGTGTGTGTGTGTGTGTGTGTGTGTGTGTGTGTGTGTGCGTGCGTGCGTGCGTGCGTGCGTGTGTGTGAGTACAGTATCACCATACTCTCTCTTCAGGACCATTATCCTAATGGAGAAACTGAATAGACTAAATGAGCTCTAGTGAGCTTGGAATGAATCTTTAATGGACATTCCCACAAAGCAAAGTGTGTGTGTGTGTGTGTGTGTGTGTGTGTGTGTGTGTGTGTGTGTGTGTGTGTGTGTGTGTGTGTGTGTGTGTGTGTGTGTTTGTGTGCGAGCGAGCGAGCGTGCATGCACGGGCGAGCGTGCATGTATGAGTGCACACCCGTGCAGTGTAGTGCTCTTTGAATTTGTATTCAGGATTTTACGGCTGCATGTAGGCTACTCAAAATATTTGTGAGACCATTTAAAAAAGAATAGCAAAATGGTTGATTGCTATTTTAGTGCTACAATCTCATTAAAGTGGTAATTTACCTAGTAATTTTTTATTTTAAACTCCTGAAGTTTGTGTCAAACGACAGAGTGAATTATTGGTTAGATGTTGTGTAAAATATTCCACATATTGCAATATTCCACATATTCGTCTCTCATGTTGGGTATAGCTTAACCTTAACCCTTACCGCCACAAACGCAACTACTGCAATGGCTTGGTAGATTAGGTTGACAGGTAGGTCTTATCAACACTACGGTACAGTGGCCCTGTATCGTGTCAAGATGGGCTGCTCTCTTGGGACCACCTACCAGTAGCCTGTTGACGTAACAACAGAAGCACGACCTCCAGGGATGCTACGTTAGAGCATTATTGGAGTTTGGTAGCTCAGCTGTACAGGTAGGGCAATTGGAACGATAGCGCAATTCGACAGGTAGCACAATTCGACAGGTAGCGCATTTTGACAGATAGCGCATTTCGACAGGTAGCGCATGTCGATGGGTGACGTCTTCTATCAAGACATCTTCTATTAAGAATTTGAATTGGACCAATTTTGATTCGACCAACTGAAAAAGGTGTATTAGTCGTTAGCATTGTGAACTGACTTTCCGTTTCCTCAACGCTCAGACTTAAACGGCATTAACACGCCAGCCAGTTCGAGATTAGGTGCGAGAACGGGCAACAGCGCGGTTCTCTTTCGGCCTGAATGTGCCTGCATTGGTCCCCAATGGTGCCGCCCATGGAACAGTGGTACTTGTGCACTGGCATGATTATCATCATCATTCATCATTGGCAATGTATTTTCCATCCAGTAAACTCTCAAGGCTCTTTTAGAGGTGACTGATGACTGTGCTGTTAGCTGCAATCCAAGGATTTGACATTGGAACATGTTTTGGAGTCTTCATTTAGTAGTGGCCAGACATCTTATGAATATCATTTGTTTATAAATCTCGGTCCAAAAATAATGTTTTTCCCAGGGGCACCTTGCTCCTTAATTCAGCCAATCAGCTACTGTCTCTTCAGTATGATGGTCAAAGGTCAATTCTTGTACACTGGAAGCCATTACATTACACACCTCAATTCCACATTTGTATGTGTGTGTGCGAGTGCGAACATACGTGCGTGCGTACGTGCACTTGTGTTGGTGTGTGTGTGTGTGCGTGTGTGCGCTCACGCGTTTAGACGTGTGTGTGTGTATGTGTGTGTGTGTGTGTGTGTGTGCGCGTGCGCGTGTGCGTGTGTCTGTGTGTGTGTGTGTGTGCCAGCTGTCTGCCTCTGGAATTCAGTTACAGTGTTTCACAACCTGGTGACGTCACATGCTGATGTCATCCCATGATGCCTTGTGTACACTACCACTGACTGGCACGATAACCACTGTCTGTGTCCAGACACCCACAGATGGACATGACACCTCTGTTTATGTCTGATACCTGGATCTGTGGGGACCAGTTTACACAAACACAGTAAGTTACACAGTGTTACAGTAATTCAAGACTTTGAGTAGGACTAAATACGCTAAAGAGAGTTCAAATTCTCTCTCTCTCTGACTCTCTCTCTCTCTCTGACTCTCTCTCTCTCTCTCTCTCTCTCTCTGACTCTCTCTCTCTCTCTCTCTGACTCTTATTATTATTATTGCCAAACAGACACACACGGGCACACATACACACACAGGTCATGGCGAGTAAACACAAACGTATGCATGCACGCACGCACTCGCACTCGCACATGCACACACACACACACACACACACACACACACACACACACACACACACACACACACACACACAGGCCCGTTGCGTTAAGGTAAGCAACGTAGGCAGTTGCCTAGGGCCCCCGAGTAGGAGGGGCCCCCAAGGACGACAGGTTATGTATTCAACAGCAATGACGATTTAAAATAGCTTTATAATAAGACACTGTCATCTGTATGAACGGCTCTGCTGCGAGGGGAGCCTCCCTAATACCCCCTGCTCAAGGTGGCCCCCCTTCCAATTGGTTTACATCAGCGACAGCATCAAGTCAAGTGCCGAAAGTTATAGCGCAACGACAATCAAAGTACCCCCAGCTGGAGGGGCCCCCCCTTGCCATCAGAGAGAGCGTGAAATCCAGCGGAAATACAAACTGAAAATCAAGCGACATAATCTCTCTAGGTGAATGTTGCACAGACGCCAGTTTACATTACATTTTTTTGGTTTCAGACAGTTGCTATTATAATAAGAGTTCATCTCGAAGAAAGCATTACTCAGTACTGCAACCAAACTGTCCCAGGCCAGTTGACATCGCACAGTAGACGGCGAGATGCTTCAAACAGTGTAGGCCTATAATCAGTCTGTGAAGTGCTATAACAAGCACTGGGCAAACGTCAAGAGATTGTTCAATAACGCGCCGTTTCTCGGCACGGAACTGTTTTGGATGTTGACAAATGCAAGAAGAAACGAATGAACAATGTGCAATGCATATTACCTAGATTTCGGATAACATGAGTCAACACAAGTGAGCTGAGTGGGATAGCTAAATTGTAGCACAATCCCTTTCTTGCTATCAGATATAATGTGGATTACAAGATGGAATTTGGGAGCATTATTGTGGAGAAACGTGTGGATTACAGTGAGAGGTTGGGATACATTCTGCGGTCAAGACAACGCAAGGTAAGGGCATGGGATGTTTGTAGCCTGTGATTGTAACCACGGAGTAACGCAGGTGGTTGTTCTTGGTTGCTACAGTTACAGTAGTCTGTCTATTCGTGCCCTTGTTTGATTTCATTTCTATTAGGCCTACCTGGTCCATAAGAGCACACCCCTTCTGGAATGATGACTGCGGT
>NC_085863.1:43868952-43873952 GCF_034702125.1 Engraulis encrasicolus
GGTGTGGAACGTTAGTAAACCTCCCTCCCAATAGCCTCATATAGTGCCATTGGGCTGGGGGACTGGTCCTTTAGTCCAGTGGCATCGTATTGTGCCTCCCATTTCCGAACCGATGACACGTAGTTGACGAGAGGGGAACGAACTGTGCAGGAAGACCTCCGTCACATGTGCACTCTACAAGACACTACAGTAAAAGGGTCAGATAGTCAGAAAAAGATTTCCTCTTTTGGAGTGTTTTGCATATTTTTTGTTGCCCCTTTTTATAAAGTCATACCACATATGACTGAGCCTTTATACAAAGTGCACAAGGAAGTTATCTTCATCGTTGTAAAAACTTTGCTTGTTCTTACTCAAAGAGTCATTATACTGTACCTTACATTGTATCTTATTTCTCACTTTGGGTCTCTGTCCTTGGTGCTGATTTTCCATTCACACCTGCATGTGTCATGTAGTTATGAGCTAACCATCAAAATGAGCTACCGAGCCCTTACAACAGACTACAGTAGCGCCCCTGTGGCTTTGGATGATGTCGGCAGCTTATTGACAGTTTATCTTGATGAAAGCAGCCCATCTCGATAGAGCACGTTCTGTGCTGTCAAACACTACTTTGGCAAGCAAACACTTTAACACTTTGCAATAAGGTGTCTGTGATACAATAAAGAGTCCTAACCTTAATTGCTGTTTATTACTGCAAACACAGAATCAGTTGATTTGTTTGTGTTGCTTTGCTGCTGTGTTTTATTAAAAAGTGTTATCACCATCAAATATCATGACATTTTCATTATGACCCAGGGCTGCCAACTGGGTGGGCGCTCGCATTGAATCATCTCTTGGGGACATATTTCAGCATCACCGAATGAAATGCCTCGTTTCGATGACAACAGAAATGTTCAGTTTACTATGCATTATGTGATATTCATCACGTTCTTACATTTGCAAATAAATTCCCTCTCCATCACATCACACATGGAACTTTTCCTATAAAGGCATGTTTTCTAGGCTTCATGTATAGTTTAATATTGGATAGCATCTTTGTTGTGTTTTCAGGCCCTCTTGTCGGTTGTTTCAGATACGACAGGACAAGGCAACTCCATAACAATGTAACTGGGTCTGGGCCAACTGTAATTTGTAGTCACAGTTTCCCCAGACGTGTGTAAACTGCGCATTCGAAAACATGCAAAGTGGATTATGTTGCCTATCACTTGTGGAAAGATGGACATCACGGCTTATGCACGTATACTTTCAAGTCCGGTTTTAGCCTCTAGCCTATCACCGTACCCAGCGAGCAAATCGTGCAGCTCCGTTAACACCACGTTACCGAATGGTTACATTACAGAGTAGGTCAAGCAGATCTACACTGACGCTTTCAACAAGTCCCTAGTGTTGTTTTGATTATTATTTTTCTACAGTCACATTTCATGGGTTTAGTTGTTTGTGCCATTGCAGTGTTGCAATGCAAGCTAGCTTCCAACAATATTGGCAGTGTCTAGAACCCCAAGAAGCTAGGAGGCTAGCGTCATCTTACCTCTGTTTTCCTCTGTGTGCTCCTAAGCGGCAGCGGCACATCATCTTTTTTATATGCTGTTGTTGTAACCCCTGACCATCTTTTCCTGGGATAAAGCCCTCTGCGGTGCGGTGAAACGGGCAAATCCGATGGTCCACTCCACGGTACGATGCGTTGTAAGTAGGGCTGAGACTCGATTAAAATTTTTAATAGAATTACTCTATAGGCTTTGAAATGAATTAATCGAATTAATAGCATGTTAATTGCATTTAAATATCTGACTTGTAAACAGTGAAAAGTATATTTTTTCACATGGATTTTGAATTATGACAATAAATAAGCTTAATCTAAAAACATTTTTAAAGGAAGAGAGAACTCTTCTCAATTTCAGCAGGCTGTTCACCATGAGGCGAAATGCTGCCCTCCACACTGGTCTAATCCAGAACTATGTATCTATATTATAGTGTGATTAAAATGAGTTATTTTTCTTAATCGTGTTCATTTTTGTGCGATTAATCAATCGAAATTAATGCATTAATGTCCCAGCCCTAGTTGTAAGCAGTGGTTGTAAGTGTGGAACTGTTGTGTCCATCTTTCCAGGCGACAAGCCACAACTTCAAAATAATCCAATTACCGCGAGGAATCCGGTGAAAACTGTACTTTATCCAAGTTGACATTTTATTTTTGTATCCTGGATATGTGCAAACTCCACCGATTGCAACTAAATAGAACGTTTACTCTGTTTTATCTGTTGTCAGAAGCTGTCAAGTGTAATGGCTGGCGCAGGCTGATGACAGCCGTCGCTACCTCCTTCTGGTTTCAACAAAAAAGAGTGGACACATAGGGAGAGATGTGAAAGACCACTTCATGGCCCCAATTGATATCTCTACAACTGTAGAACATCATAAAATTGGGACCAACTCATTATGTTGCCCCCACGGCTGTGTGGATACCGTGTGACACAATATCTTCCGAACTGCACCAAACGCGAAAATAGTGGTATGGGTGTGTATGATGTGTTTTACTCCAGAAATAAGACCCCACATGCCAAAAAAAAAATGTTTTTCCCCTTTAAGTGTTAAATAAGACCTCACAAATGCTTATTAAATGATTAGTTAGGGGTTATTCATTTTAAAACTCTAACCTCATTCATGATCACATTCCGATTATACCTTGTTAACAGTGCCTTGTTGTCCTGAGCAGTTGCAGTTCCTCAAAAAAACTCTCGCATGCTCCGTTTGGGTATATGATATGACTAACTGCCCTGACATTCAGTTGTATGGTTCATTTTCTATATAGCCTACTGGGGCCAGATGTTGTGTGCTTATGAAGTTGTTTTTGGACATTAGCATTATTAAGGTGCTATATCAGTATCAATGAGGTTGTTGCTGGCCAGAGGACAGCCAGCTATCAGCATCAGGGGACACAAGGCCGTACCTATACTTAGACAACACCAATTATTTTTATATCACTGTAGCCTTTTTTTTTAGTTTAATTTTATTTTTAGGAGCATCTCTGCCTTTACTGATGGGAAAGTTAATATTATGCCAGGAAAGGGAGAAAGGGATGGTAAATGACTCATGCTGGACCCACAGGGAAGCAGCCTGCCTTTGGCATGAGGCATTACTGTTATGCAGGTAGAGGTCTGCACACTGCAACTCTGATTGATAGGCCTACAACCAGGGCTTGATGTTAACGTTTTTCTTCACCGGCTAGTGGTTTTCCAGAATCACAGGCCATTTAGCCTTTCTGCTAGCCAAAGTTTAGTTGTCAGGTTTATATATATATATATATATATATTGTATTTAAATTTTAAATATAAACTATTGGTGTGATGTGTCACACTAAAGCGGCTAGGAAGACTGAAATTGTATTTCTTAAAGGTGCACTGTGTAAGATTGTGGCCAGAGTAGGTATTGCAACTATGCTCATCGAAATTGTGCTGCCCTATTGCCAAGTTTTTTTTTTAAATCTTTTCCTCAATACTTTCTAAGTAATAAACTAGTATTGACTAGTATGACCAAAGTACAGTTAAGTTTTGCAGCCAAAAATGTCTGTTTCTGAAAATTCAAAATGGCTGACCATGGAGAAGATCCCCCTTTTCATGTAAAGTGCATTTTTTCCCCAGTCATATTGAATACTTAGAATTTGATGGTGGTGGTAAGTATTTTTTTTTAAAGGTAACATTTGTGAATGGGCAGCATAAATATATTACTCATTGCACCTTTAAATAAGCCTTTAATTGGAGTTGCAGTGTGCAGCAGACCTCTGCTGTCTCTGTCGATAGATACACCTTTGTGCAGCAACTGACCACCATGAGGGGGGATGAGCATACTTCTACTCTTCTAAAGGCATAAATGTGATGCAAAACCGAACCCTTCCCCTGTCGCTTTTTTGTGCCGATGAGATAGACTGCAAACTGACACACTAGCACACCATGGCTCAAGGATTCAAAGATTCAAGGATTTTTTTATTTGTCACATAGCCCAAGTATATACTTTAAAAAGTGACTTAATAGTTGGTATTAAGTATTAATACTCAATAGGCTACTTTAAAAACTGATTAAAACTGGGTCATCAACAAGATTACAATGGAGGTCCCTCAGCATGAAATGGTTAATGTCAGTTCCCTGGACCTCTGGATGGCTCCAGTTCTCTGTAGCCTGTGGGCACAGCCCTCTACTGTGTGTCTGGAAATGTCATTCTTTATCTATCAGAAGGTCTACCCGGATGGTGCTTGTCCTCTATATTATATCCAGGAGGTGACTGAACATCCTTTTCCGTAGATCTACTACAGTGTAGCATGTGTCTATGTACAGTGGTGCTCATATGTTTACATACCCCAGCAAAATATACGCTTTCTTGGCAATTTCTCACAAAATATGAAAGATTTCACAAAACCTTTTTTTTCACTCATTGCTAGTGACTGGCTTAAGATATTTATTAGCAATCTTCCGTGTTTACTCTTTCAAAAGCATGATCACAACCCAAACTACCCAAATGACCCTGTTCAAAAGTTTACATACCCTAGTTTCTGATGCTGAATATGGCCCTGTTTAACATCAGGGACCGCTCTAACTTGTTTGTGGTAGTTCTCCCCCATCCTCCTCCATGACTGAGGTACCCTGAGCATGGTACCGTCCCACCGCACTGCTCCCCATGGGGCGCCACTGAGGGCTGCCCCCTTGCACGGGTGAGGCATAAAAATGCAATTTCGTTGTGTGCAGTGTGCAGTGTTCACTTGTGTGCTGTGGAGTGCTGTGTCACAATGACAATGGGAGTTGGAGTTTCCCAATGGGCTTTCACTTTCACTTCACTAGTTGTGGATAAGGCTCTTTATTTTCTCAGATGACAAAACAGCACATTCTTCCTGGCAGAATGGTTGTGTTTCCTATAATATTTTTGGGTGTCTTGCTGGAACCTCACATTTGAGGTTTCCCCTGAATGGCTCAATGATGTTGAGATCAGGAGAGTGAGACGGCCGCTCAAAAACTTTG
>NC_085863.1:43878952-43888952 GCF_034702125.1 Engraulis encrasicolus
GTAAGAGCATCACGGCAACCATATGGCGGATAACTGGTGGATAGGGACCCACTAGTTTGATGCCCTTTCGGTAGCCATCAAACATTTCAAACAAGCAATTTAGGGTTAGGTTTAGGGTTAAGGTTAGGGTTAAGGTTAGGGTTAGGGTTAGGTTTAGGGTTAAGTAGGGTTAAGGTTAGGGTTAGGTTTAGGTTTAGGTTTAGGTTTAGGGGACATAAGGCGTAAGTACCGAAAGGGCGTCGAATTAGTGAGTCCCGAGTGTATCAGCAGTGTTCTGTCAGCACCCCCTCCCCGCCCCTGCAGACGTTTGGATAACCATAGCAGCAGTGGGGCAATTCAAGTGAATAGGCAGCGTGAAAATGAATCTATTATTTTCGTGAAGACTTTACGAAAGGCGGGCAATAACGTGAATGCACCACGAAAATTAATATATTATTTTCGTGAAGACTTTACGAAAGGCGTGAGATAGGGCTCCCCAACCAGTGTTCGTGAGCAATCAGGAAACTGGAAAGAGGAAGACAAAATAAGGCAATTAGAGGATTCCCCACTGTACTATTCACTGTCGCCCTTTTTGGAGCAAATTTAGGCTACATACAAACCAATTAAGCAAATAACCAGGTACTGGACAATGCCAATGGGGTAATAAAAGAAGTTACACAAGGGACTTATTTGGAAACAACCACCAACCAGGGTTGGTGAGCAATCAGGAAACTGGAAAGAGGAGGACCAAATAAGGCAACATACTGTAGACTATTAATGATTCCCCACTGTACTATTCACTGTTGTCCTTTTTGGAGCAAACGTACACACAAGCCAACTAAGCAAATAGCCAGGAACTGGACGGGAGAAATGGGGTCACACTGGGGGGTAATTTGGAAACAATCGTCAACGACCAGGGCTGGGGTGCATTTCTGGGAAGCGTAGTTGCTATCTATTTTAGCTACTCTGTTGGTTGCAATGCAATTTCCCATTGGCAACTTCCAAAGTTGCTAACTGCTAACAACTACGCTTTCCAGAAATGCAGCCCTGGTGAGCAATCAGGAAACTTATACCAAATAAGGCAACAAAAGCAAGAATGGTTTTATTCATTCACTGTGCCTCTTCACAGAACTTTAGGATATTCCATCCTGTATCAAAAAGAAGCTTTCTAAGTTCTGTCCCGATCCATTAGGCTTACTGTATACAGTATATTGCCGGATCACTAGAGCAATACAGACAACAAGCACTGCTCACAGACAAAAACAAAAGTAGCGGCGTACATGGATTTGTTCAGGCAGACTAGCACAAACTAATGACTAGTGATCTCAAACACAAGTATCTCAATGACATCACAGATAACAAGTAGGTATTTTTATCACAAAGAGGACATGTCTCCCCATCTTGTCCCTCGATGACTTCACAAAAGAGTATGTGCCTCTCTATGAGTCAAAGAGAATCCGATGTCTTTCTTGTCATACAATGTCTTCCTTTTCTAATAACTAGTGATCACAAACAAAAGTATCTCAGTGACATCACATTTGACAGATAAATAGGTCCCTTTCTGACGTCACAAAGGGGACATGTCTCCTTATATGACATCATGTGCCTCGTTGACCTCGCAAAAGAGTGTATGCCTGTCCATGAAGTCAAAGACAATCTAATGTCTTTCTTGTGACACCACACAGACTTATCCTTTCTATGGTATCAAAGGAGAACACATGCCCTTTGCAATACCTCTCTGCAGTTACATTTTTTATCATGACATTTTTACTTTTATACCTTCATTATTCTATCAAAATTGATTAAATCAAAATAAATTGTGATATATTTCTATAAAGATAATGTATTAAAGTATGTTGTGAGTCTATTTTCAAATTGTAACCTTTCCTACTAAAACAAATCATAGGAACAAAAAAAAAGCGGCGTCACATCTTTCACCCACACACACACAAAACACACACAGAGAGGGCAGAGGGTGTGTGAAACAAGATAGTATTTCTAACATTTCGGCTGTGTGTGTGTGTGTGTGGGTGGGGGGGCACAAACACACACACACACACACACACACACACACACACACACACACACACACACACACACACACACACACACACACAAACACTTATGCACGCACACACGCACGCTGGCATGCAGGTACGCACGCACGCACGCCCACAGAGTAGAAAGTGCAAAAGTACAAAAGTAGACAGTAGTTATTTATCTATGTGTAACAGATTTATCTGTGCCAATATTGATCTTGGATAGGATAATGCCAATAAGATAAGAGGTAAGATAGCATGGTGTTATGGACTGTAACCAGTACCCTGAAAAATAATAGTTGTAAGTCGCTTTGAATAAATGAAAGCGTCAGCTATGTGCAATGTAATGTAATGTAATAATGTAAGCACCGTATGTCTTATCTGGAGTAAGTGACCCTTGACATGATGCAAATAGATGGATTACTGTAAATTGCTCATTTGGCCGATTTTCTACATAGGTCACTGAAGATGTCAATAAAAAGGGTAATGATGGCAAAATAAATCCCTCAATACAATAATCTAAGTATATAGCCACATGCAATGGTATGTGTTAGGTAGAAGTGAATTCCATCTTCACTTTATTACTATTATTATTATTATTATTGTTATTGTTATTATTATTATTATTTACATTATTATTATCCTATTTACTATTGTATTTATTTTTAATTATTCACTATTTTTTTAGTGGTTTTATAATGCTGTGGTGATTCTTTGCTTGTGTTTTTTTTATGACGGACTGTTTCTTATTTATTTATTTCTTACAGTAGCTCCTATTTATTATGTGTTTGTCTTGCCTTGCTGTTATGTGGTGTGTGGATGGCCAGGTCGCATTCAATTTACCCTTTGGGGATTAATAAAGTCTCTCTCTCTCTCATTATTATTATTATTATTATTATTATTATTATTATTATTATTAATTTTTTTCAATTGCTTGCAAGCGCTTAACCATACTTTGGATACTTTTTCTAAACTCTTAACATAGATTACAAACACAATTGGCCAAATGGTTAATTTTCTTCTCAAAAACACAAACTGTTGGGGGCACTGTGGCGCAGCGCGCTAAGCCCCCCACATTTGGGTTTGCATGCCCACGGGGTCCCTGGTTTGAACCTGGGTCGTTCGACCCTGCCCCATCTCTCGCTCCCAATTGTTGCCTGTCTACTCTCATACTGTCCTGCAATAATAAAAGGCAAAAAGCCCCCAAAAATCCTTTAAAAAAACACATACTGTTAAATATATGCATCTGAAAACAGAACACATTTTTTTTACACACTAACTTTACCAAAACACTATAAATAAGACTCGAAATAAAATACATGTAAAAAAAAACACTTCTTTTCATTTCACAAGGTACATGGATTCAATCAAAGACTATTAGAAAAGAAAACTTAAAAGTAGAGATTTCAAAACACTGGCTATTGTCAACATTACAGAAGCTGCATAGACTTTTATGTTTCATTTTTATCCTATTGCATGCATTCAAATTGCGCAATTCACAAATTCAGAATTGCGTAAATTTCCTTGGTACGGTCGGCAACAGGACAGTGACCGCATGTGTTGTTGACATTCAAGATGATTAACAAGTATTCAGTCAACTGAAAGGGCCCCCCATCCCAAGCCCTACAATGAAATGAAAACCCAAACCCACTCTTTTCCTGGGCCCTGGACATCTGACCCCTTTGGCTCCCCTGACTCCATGTCACACATCAAAGGTATAAAAACTGCTGGAGCACCCTTCACTGGCACACAAAGTGATCTCCAATGATGATGTCCAAGATGAGTGTCCTGCTTGGTGCTGTGCTTCTGGTGCTGCTCTGTTCACAGAGCGGACAGACTGGTGAAGTTGGCGAGACGAGCTGCAGCGGGTGCTGTGATTTGCTGAAAGAACTGCGAGAGCTGAGAGAGACCGTGTCGGTCCTAAAGAGACAAACAGATGAACAGAAAAGCACAGGTAAGTCCACAGTGCAATACAACACTTCTCGTTCACTACCATGTACCAATTCCATGTGCCACCATGATATATTCATTTTAGCAACAGCATAGATTGCTTACTGTACTTCATGATTATTACATGTGGATATATGAAAATATTGTGCATCCATGTTGTACATTTTCCCATTTCAGAGCAAGTGGCGTTTGGGGCAGCACTAGGCCCTGATGGGGCCAATATCAACCGGGGTCCATTCAACACTGACACCACTCTAGTCTACCCGAACGTCTTCGCAAATGCAGGGAATGCCTACAACCCTAGCACAGGTAGGCTACATACACTGCTAACAATAATAATAATAAGAAGAAGAAGAAGAAGAAGAAGAATAAAGGGAATGCTGAAACAAGGCATTCCAAGTAAATCAGACTTCTGTGATATCAGTCTGTCCAGTTAGCAACCTTGATTGTGAATCCATTTGGCATACTGTTGAGCAAATTTAACAAGCAATGGGTAGAATTGAATAATGAAGACACGCCACGTGTTATTCTTCTTGGTGGTTAACATGTTGTTCTCTGCTCTGCTGTCCTCAGGCATGTTCACAGCACCAGTGAAAGGGGTCTACTACTTCAGCTTCTCTGGCCACAACCATTCCTCCAAGCCCATGGGTCTCAGCCTGATGAAGAATGGTCAGTCAATGGTGATTGTGTATAACCATGCAGCAGGGGCTCGTCCTGAGACAGCAACCAATGGCATGAACCTGCTGCTGGAGAAAGGAGACCAAGTGAATGTGAAGCTTTGGGCCAACTCGTGGATTCAGGATAATGAAAACATGCATAGTACCTTTGTTGGCCATTTGCTCTTTCCCCTGCCAGATATTATAAAACCATAGATTTTGTTGTATTTTCATCATATTGCTCCATAAAATGTCTAATCAGGAATGTTTTCCAACTATGTGCTCATCTTGGAATTCAATAAAGGTTTCAGCATGTTCAATGCGTGTAAGATATATTTTGCAGATTCTTTAAATAATGTCGGATTCACTTCTATTTATAATAATGACCAATTTTATTGACAACATTTTCAGTCACCCTATACAAGATACAAGTTTCAAGAGTTTATTGTAATTGTCAAAACACAATGACATTCTACAACACTCAGTGTAGTAGAAGAAGATTCCTAAGTGCAACAGAGATAAAAGTGACACCAGTGCTTGATTCCAACCCAACTCTGATTCCCCCTCCCTCCATCCCACTTAAAAGTGCAACAAAGTTTTTAAGAGGTGAAATGAAAGGACAAGAAGTTAAATGAGCAATGTAATTCACAAAGTTGCATCAAGTCATGGGCCTCTTACTCCAGATGAGACGTATACAATATATTTCCAAAGTTTATGTTGCCCATTCTCAAAAGCTATCTATTTGATTTATATTTTCTACCATAATCAATTGCTAAGGCTTACGTGAACAGGAAGATATATTCTCAGTGTATACAATCAGCATTTTGAATACTAATTTTGACAGTTTTGGCTGCAAAACCTACTCTGCTCAGAGTAGTTAATGTTAGTTTATTTACTTACTAAATACTCATAAATATCTTTTTTTGCAACATATGGTCAGTATTGATTGAGTTAATCAAGTAAAATGACTCCCTTTAAAGTTAAATCTGATAATAACCTGCATGTAATCAGGTAAATTGTTGTTGTTGTTGCTCTACAGACAGACAACTTACCCAAAAACAGCAAATCCATGCTTGTTTTTGATTATTTATTTATGTATTTCATTAGTGTACATGATGGGAAATAGTCCATTTTCCTGTCTGCAGCTTCCTTTTGGGCAGTTTATCATCAACTGCACGTCATAGTGAAGTGCTACATAAACTTGGGCAGGACCCAGCACTGTCACATAAACCAATCATGGGTGTCCAATATGTGTGCCCTGCTTGGTGCTGTGCTTCTGCTGCTGCTGCTCCGCTAATAGAGCGGGGAGAGTGGGCAAACATGGTGTCCAGGAAAGCAGTGTCCAGAAGACTGGGAAAGTCCCCCAGCAGGCCAATGTTGTGGAGTGCTCTGGGGTGCTTTTCTAGAAAGCGTAGTTGTTAGCCAGTTAGCAACTTGGGTAGTTGCCAATGTGAAATTGCATTGAAAACAACAAAGTAGCTAAGGAAGTAGCAACTATGGTTTCCAGAAAGGCATCCCTGATTTGCAGACACAGAGAGAGAGAGAGAGAGCGAGAGAGAGAGTGAGAGAGAGAGAGAGAGAGAGAGAGCACAAAGTACACAAATGGAACCGTCACTATGATTTAAACACATCCACATCCCATCCAAATCGCCAGATATGGTTACACACAAGCGAGAGAGAGGAAGACAAACAATCAATTTGACATTACTCAGTAAGAGGGTGTCCAGGTGAATGTAGATTTGTGCATGTGTGTGTTGTGTGTGGGTGTGTTTGCGTATGTGTGCATGCCTGTGTGCCTTTGTGCGTGCTTGCATTTGTTTTATGTGTGGGGGTGTGGTTGTGTTTGTGAAAATGTGTGCGTGCGCGCCTGCGTGCTTGCGTGCGTGCGTGCGTGCTTGCGTGCGTGCGTGCGTGCGTGTGGTGTGTGTGTGAGAGAGTGTGTGTGCGTGTGCATGCAAGCATGTGTGTGTGTGTGTTTTATGTGTGTGTGGGTGTGTACGGGTGAGCATCACGGCGCCCGTGTGGTGGATAACTGGTGGATAGGGGCAGGACTAAAGCTGACCAAGCCCACAAGAGACAGCAGAAGCAACGGAGCAAAAGTACACACAAAGCAATTAATCAATTAAATGAGAACCGGACAAGAGCAATGCAGCTACAAAATGAGGCTTATTTGGAAACAACCACCAACCAGTGTTCGTGAGCAATCAGGAAACTGGAAAGAGGAAGACAAAATAAGGCATCATACAGTAGATTATTAAAAAGGATTATTAAAGGATTATTAAAAAGGATGACAGTGGGATTCCCCAAGGATTCCCCACTGCACTATTCACTGTCATCCTTTTTGGAGCAAACATACACACAAACCACCTAAGCAAATAACCAGGAACGCGACAAGAGCAATGGGGTAATAAAAGCAGTTACACAGGTGGTAATTTGGAAACAATTGTCAACAACCAGGGCTGGTGAGCGGTGAGCAATCAGGAAACTTGAAGGAGGATGACCAAATGAGGCTGCCAAATCAAGAATAGGTCTAATTCATTCACTGTACCTCAAGATTCAAGGTTCAAGGAGTTTATTATCATTGCCAATGAAGGCAACGAAATTGTGGGTGGAGCTCCAACACTACCTAGTTTCAAGTATAGGATAGCCAAAACAAGTAGTAGTCAAAGAAAGTCTAAATTCATGAAGTATATCATGAAGTAATAGTAGGCATAATAATGTGTGTAATAATAAATTAATAAGTAGGCCTAAATCAATCCCCCTCCCCACAATTCTTCACAGAGTTTTAAGACATTTCGTTGTTTATCAAAAAAAATCTTTATAAGTTCTGTCCTGATCTTTTAGGCCAACTATTGCCGGATCACTGGAGCAACACAGACAACAAGCACTGCTCAAATACAAAAACAAAAGTAGCGGCCTACATGGATTTGTTCAGGCAGATACCTAATGACCCTCTGTGATCACAAACACAAGTACCTCAATGACATCACAGATAACAGGTAAATATATGTTGCCTTCACCAGCTCGGGACCTCTCGAGACAGCTGACGACACTGCTCACATGACAATTGAGTTCTGGAGTTGGGCGCATGAACGCCACTGATCCCGGGATTCATGCGTGTTTTGTTTTGGTTCTCTTTTCTTTTTTTCCACCTCACCTTGAGCCTTCACACCCACGACATATCATTTCAGCTTAAGTAGACCAAATCAAACAGTCAGATACCAGCAGTGCTGACATATGTACATCTGCAATTGAATGATATCAACTGGTGTTGTTGATAGTGATTACAAGATGATATTTTAGCATTTCTGATACTGTTTACATGCTAGTTCCATGCATGGGCGCCATGTTGATGATGCGTGTGTCGTCATACAAAACATCAGGTCGGGAACTCGTTGTTCTATACTTCCGCCTGAGATCAACCTCGATAATTATCGATCTGACATTGCGTCACCAAATCTTCACACCCACTTTCCCGAGGTTTTAGGTCGGCTTTCTTGGGATTCTCGACTTTTTGAACGAGGTAAACATAGTCCCTTTCTGATGTCACAAAGGGTCATGTCCCTCTGTGACTTCACAAAAGAGTATGTGCTTCTCTATGAGGCAAAGAGAAAATCTTTCTTGTCTTTCTTGTGATCTAATGTCATCCTTTCTTATAACTATAGTGATCACAAACACAAGTATCTCAGTGACATGACATTTGACAGATAAATATGAAGAGCTCTTTTCCGAAACGCTATATCCACCATTTTTGACTTTTTGCATTTTAATATTGGAATTGACTGTTAGGAGGTCCTATCATCTATGTGTGAATTTTTGCCATTCGAATGTTTTGAGAATGTACTTTAAGACCTCTATAAAAATGCATTTTGCAATGCATTTCAATGGAATGCCCAATGCAAAAATGCCAATTTCCCAACATTCTATAAAATGGATATATCTCATTTTGGAAAAGAGCTGTTCACATGTACCTTTCTTACGTCACAAAGGGGACAAGTCTCCCCATATGACATCATGTCCCTCGATGACCTCACAAAAGAATATATGCCTGTCTATGAAGTCAAAAGAGACTCCAATGTCTTTCTTGTGACACCACAGACATTTCCTCTCTATGGTACCAAAGGAGAACACATGCACTGTACAATATCTGTCTGTGACAATTAAATTTTTTTATCATGACATTTTTACCTTTATACCCTCATTATTCTATCAAAATTGATGAAATCAAAATAGATTTGTTTCTATAAAGATAATGTATTGAAGTATGTTGCGAGTCTATTTTCAAATTGTAACCTTTCCTACTAAAACAAATCGTAGGAACAAAAAAAGTGGCGTCACATCTTTCACCCACACACACACACAAAACACACACACACAGAGGGCAGAGGATGTGTTAAACAAGATAGTGTTTCTAACATTTCTGCTGTGTGTGCATGTGTGTGTGTGTGTGTGTGTGTGTGTGTGTGTGTGTGTGTGTGTGTGTGTGTGTGTGTGTGTGTGTGTGTGTGTGTGTGTGTGTGTGTGTGTGTGTGTGTGCGCGCGCGCGTGCACGCACACCCCTGTGTAGGCATGCAGGTACGCACGCACGCATGCCCACAAAGTAGAAAGTGCAAAAGTACAAAAGTAGACAGTAGTTATTTATGTATATGTAACAGATTTACCTGTGCCAATATTTATCTTAGATAGGATAATGCCAATTGTGATAAGAGGTAAGATAGCGTGGTGTTAACCGTAAGTACAACACAGACAACAAGCACTGCTCAAAAGCAAAAACAAAAGTAGGGCCTAAATACATTTGTTCAGGCAGATACCTAATGACCCTCTGTGAATACAAACAGAAGTATCTCAATGACATCACAGATGACAGATATATATATATATATAGTAGGTCTATTTCTGACATCACAAAGGGGACAAGTCTCCCCATCATGACATCATGATTTCACAAAAGAGTGTGTGCCTCTATGAGGGTGCGATCACACAGACCACAGATTTTACAGTAGGAGGCGGATGTGTTCTATTGTTTGTCAATGAAAATGAGCAGATTACGCGTCTAATATCAGCGCAAGACGGGTTGCGGATTCTCCGCCTATCCGCGCCGGGCGGATCGAGTTGAAAAAAGTTCAACTCAAGGCGGAAAACCGCGGCAGATTTCCAGATGTTCGATAAGAGACCGTTATCTACATTGATATCAGATTCACTATCCAACGTTAGGAGAGCAAGAAAAGAGCTCGTCTTAAATTCATTTTACATAAATGAATGGACAAAGCATTTTGTGTATGTTTTCACAACATTTAATGACACAACACCATCGATTAGGCTACGTTGCGAGTGACAGTTGACTCGTTACATTGCCTAGTCACCGCATTCGAATGG
>NC_085863.1:43896452-43898952 GCF_034702125.1 Engraulis encrasicolus
GTCTTGACTCGCAAGAGACTGATGTGCCTCAAGATTTGCCATATTGGGTTAACACTTTAATTCTAAGGGGCAGCAACGTCTCCACTTTACGGGAATGCGCCTTTTCTCCCAACGGCACCGACTTGGAGATAGTCACGTTGCTTCTGACCCACAACAACATTCAAACGATCGAACCGTATGCATTTTTGGGGCTACCTCGTCTCAGGATGCTGGATTTAAGTCACAACCGACTAGTTGCTGTATCCGAAATGGCTTTTTACGGGCTGGAGGAACTGCGCTACTTGCACCTGAATGACACCCTCACAGCTTTTGGCGCCGGGCAGCTGTCCCGCGCACTCTCCACGGAAAGCCTGCGCAACCTCCACAGACTGGAGCTGTCAGGGAACAAACTGACAATCGTTCCCTTGGTAAGGCTCGACGTGCTCGATTTACACACACTTGTGCTTACCAACAATTCCATAGAGGCCATAGACAAAGAGAACATCACGAGTTTCAGTGAGTTTAGGAAGCTGCGCGTCTTTCTGGCGCAGAATCCATTTCGATGTACCTGTGACATCGAGACATTTTACCACTGGTTGAGAAACTCGTCTCAGTGCGGAGACGCGCACTACCTATTGTGCTCTCAGCCCGACGGGAAGAGGGGGATCCCGGTGGAAAGACTTCGCCACGAGGACGTGGACTGCCGAACCGCGGAGTTGGAAGCTGTGTCTTACGTCTTTCTTGGCATTGTGCTGGCCCTGATAGGAGTGGTGTTCCTGATGGTGTTGTACTTGAACAGAGGGGGTATCAAGAGATGGCTAAACAACATCCACGAGGCGTGCCGTGACCAAATGGAGGTGTACCATTATCGCTATGAACAGGATTCGGACCCTCGGCTAGCCAACGTGGCGGTTTGACTCTGGGCCAGCTTACCTTTATCCGCCATAATGTCCCTTTAACTTATTTCATACACAGACACCGCACATAAGTCTCTTGCGCGCAGAGGACTCCATCCGTAGTATTAGTGATCTGCTTGCCGAAAATAGTGTCATGGTCAGTATTGTCATACTGCAGTTGAATTGATTGGATATTTGATATAATTGGATTATTGAAAATCGAATGTCCAGCCCATTCAACCACAGTTATTGTCACCTAGGAAGTATTTTTGTGGACATGAACGTAGACCTACCATTCCACAATTCCAAATAAGGTCTAGCAACCTAATAGCACCAGCCCTAGCCCAGTAGGCGACATTAAATGACAAACAACAGTTAAAAGTTGAAATGCCTGATCTAATCATAATGCATCACCCTGCTGGTGTAGGCTATTTAGCATTACCAGGGGTTCATGTAGTCACCCCCACCAGAGAAAAGTATAGCAACCCCATATATGTGGTGATTGAAAAGCACACAACAGAGTTGGAAAAACTGCAGTGACGGAGTAAAAGTCCTGCTTAGGTTTTACTTCTCCCTGGGCATTCAACACAGATAATTTCATTAATGAACTCATCACCAGTCTGGTTGAAAGGGAGTGGAACTTAGGATCAGCTGGCTGGAGCAAAAATGTGGCAGGGCTTTTACTCTCTGAACTTGGGTTTTTCTATCCTGGTTCCTATCAGACCTCTGTGTGTTTTTTAGCTCTGCAGCCCCCTGGTGGCTCTCAACACACACAGAGGTCTGGGAGCATGTAGCATGTATTGCTTCAATATCAGTGGCAGCTCGCATTGAGGAGTCACAGGACACATTATAGACTATATTAACGTTTTAGAGATCAACAGAAAAAAGTTTGTCAAGGAATTTGTTGATATTGAAGCAATAAATGCTCTGCTTTATTTTTTGAGTGCAGAAATGTAATCCTGCTACATGCCTCCAGACCTAGTAGTGGAGCTCATGAAGCTGCACGGAACTACAGGTCGGGCAAGAGCCAGGCAAGGGTTTTTCCACCTCTGAACAGGAACTGGGTAGCAGATGGCATGAGTGAGTAAACACCAGAGACAAGAGGAGGAGTGTTGTGCAGCGGTTGGTCGAGCTGGCAACATGGATGGTGACAATGGTGGAGAGACGTACCAGTGCCAAACCAAACCCCTCATCGCAGCAGGTTGACAACTTTGCTTAAAGGCAGTTTTTCTTCTAGTTGACGTTCTCCTGAACACAAGACATTCCTGACCAGCAGTGTGAATGACCAAGGTCCCAACAAGAGCTCATTTTACTGCTTTTGGGGGCCAAGCCTGGCTGCAGCACCATCCTGACTGTGGTCAGGGCCGGATTAACACAGAGGCAAGATACGGCTGGAGCCAAGGGGCCCCTACCCGCCAGGGCCCCCCTGATTGGCCTCAAAGGGCCGTCTTGAAAAACATACCCAGTGGTGTAGTCTACTTTTTTATGGTGGGTATACTGTATATTTGAGCATTTTTTGAAGTGGGTATACTGTATATATTTGTGCTATTCAAAACAATGGATCAATCAATTTTAAGTGGGTATACTGAAATCCTTGAAATTTAGAAGTGGGTATACTCCGTATA
>NC_085863.1:43903952-43968952 GCF_034702125.1 Engraulis encrasicolus
ATCTTCAGCCGAATAGGTGGGTTATAAATTAGGCCTATATACTGTGTAATCACAATATAAGACTGTAAGACAATATGAGACTGCATACAAAGAAATGTTCGACACACTACAAAGAAAACACTACCTCCCCTACATCAGTTCAATCAAAGGTACACTATCAGTTAGAAGATTGCTATAGGTACAAGCACACATTTTCCTTTCTTGGCCTTGAATATGAAACCGTTTATATTATGGTATACTACAAGTGCTCTACCCATATGGCCACACACATAGCAATGGGAATCCCCTGGCTGTTCACTCGGCTCCTTAGGTCCACCAGTGCCTGTCACCAGGGAAGGCTGTAGCCCTACGACGCCCTGCCTATCCAGCGGTGCATTTCTCGAAAGCAAAGTTACTAGCCAGTTAGCAACTTGGGTAGTTGTCAATGGGAAATTCGATTGCGAACAACAAAGTAGCTAACATAGTTAGCAACTATGGTATCGAGAAATGCACCCCAGGGCTGCTGATTGCTTTGGCAGGGTCCTCCAGGACAAAGTCATCTAAAAGGGCCCACCCTACCCAATAAATACAATGTAATGAGGACCCAATTCTGGCCCCCCTCTCTGCCTAGGCCCAGGGTAAGTGACCTGTTTCCCCCCCTTGATGTCTTCCGTCCCTCCGGCCAATCCATCCATTCAGCAGATGGCCGCAACCTCGCTAATTACGTTGTGTGTTGAGACTGTCCAAGCCACGTCCCCCTGATGACCATTACCCACTGGGAGACTAGCCAGAGCTCAGTCCAGACATGCTAAAACAAGACAGAGCAGACAGAACACTGAGCTCATGGACAGGCTAGCAGACAGTTAGACATAAGACATTGCAACTGACAGACAGATAGAATTGGATCTATAAAGAGGCAACGATGGTGAGAGAGAGAGAGAGAGAGAGAGAGAGAGAGAGAGAGAGAGAGAGAGAGAGAGAGATGTCTCTCTGGAAGACAAACGCACGAACAGCCAAACAAAGACAGAAAAACAGAGAGACAGACGGAAAGATATATGCCTACAAACAGACATACTGTACAGACCAATGAGGACAAATGGGCAGATGGACGGACGGACGGACGGACAGACAAGCAGGAATGAACAAAGAGAACTGAGAGACTGATGTCACCTAACTAATCACTTGCTACCACTACAAGAGGCTCTATTATTTTGCAGGACCACCCAACTTTCTATCCTAAAAACCTACTCGTTATACTTTGTTGAAATCGTTCTCTTTTCTACTCCTTAATTTTCTCGTTTGACTTGTATACTCTAAGAGTAAAAGAGTAACTAGAAGCACTCAGAGAGTGCAGACCTCCGCCAAGGAAGCTGCTTGATAGAACATTTGACTATGTTACACCTTATTTTCATTTTAAGTCTTTCTGCCTTCTTTTTTGTCAAATTTGTCAAGGTTTTCAGTTGGAGAGCCCAAATGCAGCACATGAAACAGGAGGTACGGGGTCAGGGTTTTATTAACTAAAAGGACTACAAAAGAAACCAAACGCTCAGGCGATCAAAAATGGAAGGGGGAAAACATTTACAGAGATACAAAACACTAAGGCACTTACTACATAGAAGACACTTACTACGAACACGGGTCTGGCAGAAGAACAGGGAAATGCAACGTAAGACAAATCGGAGAAATGACGCAGCACGGGACAACAGAAACACAGGGCTTAAATACACGGTAGCAATTACAGGGGAACACATGATAGGACAGAACACAATGGGGCACAGGTGGGCAGACAACGAATCAGGGACAGAAAATGAGACCGGGGCAAACGAGACGGGCAATCAAAGACAATGTAGATATAACAGGGGTCCGTATCTCGAAAGCGTCTTTGCTAACGACGGTAGCAACGTCCTTCGTAAGAGCGACTCACCTGTTTCTCGACAGCGACGCTCACCACTAAATCCAAGGGAATGGTAAGACGGTCTTAAGACGGTTAGCAACAACAAGAATCGAGAAACGGACCCCAAGACAGTTGGAAACAATGGCAAGGATAAACAAGACTAACTAGAATAGGAGAACACAATGACTAAGAAGGGTAACCAGGTGCAGACAATGACAGAGAGCAGGCATGGGTAACAGGAGGATAACAAGGAAATGAGAAAAGGGGCAGGTACCAGGTGGAAACAATCAGGGGGCCTAAACAGGGCAAACAAGAGACAAGTAAACCAGGTGACACAAACAAGGGGTGGGGCAGAACACATGACAGGAAAAACAAAAGCACATGGACTGAGAAGGTGACAGGACTAAAATGTAAACAAAAACACAAGGAAACCAAAACAGGCAAGAAACAGAGCACATGGGAAAGACTGGGAAACATGAGCACAAAAACAACACAAAGTCCAGATCCTGACAAAATTGGAATGTGTTGTCCCGCAATTTGATTTGTGGTCACTAGGGGCGTCTAGATATATTCATTATGACTGGAAAAATTGCACTTTTCATACATGAAAAGGGGGATCTTCTCCATGGTCCGCCATTTTGAATTTCAAAAAATAGCCATTTTTAGCTGCAAACATGACAGTACTTGGACCATAGTAGAAAATATTTGTTTATTACTTAGTAAACTTTCATGTAAATATCAAATTTGGCAATAGGCAGCCCAGTTAGTTGCAGTACCTTTTTTGACCATTTCCTGTACAGTGTCCATTTAAGGACAAGAAGGGTTTTCACCCAAAACGTTATTATTTTTAAGTGGGAGCAGAAAAATCCTGGTCGAAGCAGACTTTTATTTATCTTTTAAATCGATTTGGTTGTCCTGCTCCCCAGGTGAGACGTTTCGGATGTGCAGGCTTTAACCTGCTCATTCAATAAAGATTCTTTGGTCTTGAGAGGGCCCTCCCTGTGTGCTCCTTCACGACCAATGGCTCCCAAGAAGTGGTAGAGAAACTTCAACCCTTACCAGGAAGTTTCCACTGAGCCCATTAACATGGTTTGACTGGAATAAATACTTAAACACAGAGGGCCACACAGCCAGGCAAGGTTGAGCGTGCGGCAGGCAGGCAGCACTTTAAATGATAATGGGAACGGGGCTAGACGAGACGAGACGAGCTTGCTCAGTTTCAGCGAGGAAGAGAGCGAACGATCACCGTGTACAGCTCCTCCGTGTACAAGACACAGACACAGACACTGCAGATAGCACAGGCAGTTCTGGACAAAAGTATCAGGTTATTGCTGCGAGTTTATTTTTGGTCGATCTTGTAGAACAAACTGCAAAACTTTTGCCGTTAATGCTGTGCTGGCAGCCCCCTTGGCGGAGATGAGATTGTGTCATAAAAAATCGGATACAACCAGTGAGAGAGCATAAAATTCCCCCCTCAGATGATTAATTAAACTGTACTGTGCATCGGTGTGTTTACTGATGACTCATTAAGGGGTAGACTTAGAAACAATGTTGTTGCATCCCTGGTCTCCAACAGGGGGCCACTTGGGTAAACGAGGGCGGAGGGGAGGAGGGAGAGTTGGTGTGAGGGGTTGGTTGGGTGTTTTTACAAGCAGGGCTCTAGATTAACACCTACTGTAATCAGCCAAATGCTAATGAAAATTCTGTTTGATTGGTGGAAAGGAAAACTTGACCAGACACCATTAGCCATTTGTGAGTGTGAGTTTGGCTGGTGGAAGTCACTTTTACTACCCACTTTACTAGCTACTTTTACCCATTACTGAGTGTGAGTTTGGCTAGTGATTGCTGGCGATGAAAATAGTTAATTTAGAGCCAAGCATTCAGTGAAGTGGGTGATCAGGGCCGCTGACAGCTTTTCCCAGGGCCCAGGACAAAATCATCTGAAAAGGCCCCCCTCACTCTCATAATGTAATGGGAGTCCCACTTATGCCCTCCATTCTCCCTGAGCCCGGGACAATTCACCCATTTGTTTCCCACCTGTCTGTGAGCCTGGGGGTGATGACCATGGGGAATGGGGGGTTGGAGGCTGGAGGTTCTCAGACCCCCAGGGAAACAGGTGATGGCAATGCGGTGCTGGGGACAGCGATGAGCGATAGGGATTGTGGATGGGGATAGGGGTGTGGGTTGAAACGGGATGGCGTCATCAGAGACGATAGAACTAAGAACATTACTGGAGTCATTATGAGCCTTCTACTCAGACTAAACCAAGTATGAGATGAGGATGGGAGATGGAGGGGCGGTTGGGGGTGGGGGGGTGGTTGTGGGTGTTGATGTTGTCTTCACTCTTTTCAGCCCCCCTCTGAAGCAAGTGGAGGCGGCTGTGGGGGTGCATGAGGGCTGATGGACTTGGTGTTGTCTTTACAGGTGCTCAGACCCCCCAGCGAGGAGGCCGATGAGAAGGGGAGGGGGGGCAGAACGGGGGGTGAAGGCAGTGGGGGGGGCATGTTGAAAGAGCAAAGGCAACGGATGGGGGAAGTGGTGGTCTTGGTGTTGTCTAAAGTGTGTGGAGGTGGTCCGGGGGTGGTCCTGCTGAAGGAGCAAAGGCAAGTGGGGAGGTGGTCTTGGTGTTGTCTAAGAGTGGGGTGGTGGTCTTGGTGTTGTCTAAGAGTGGGGTGGTGGTCTTGGTGTTGTCTAAGAGTGGGGAGGTGGTCCGGGGGGCATGTTGCAGGAGCAAAGGCAATCTAATTAGTGCAGCAGCATTAGAGAAACACACTCGGGGGGCAGAGGGAAAGCAGCAGACCCATTATGGTAGAGTTCATCAACAAAGAAGGCCCCCAGACACCAGACACTGCCTCCTCTCTCTCTCTCTCTCTCTCTCTCTCTCTCTCTCTCTCTCTCTCTCTCTCTCTCTCTCTCTCTCTCTCTCTCTCTCTCTCTCTCTCTCGCGTGCGCGCGCGCGCACGTGCACACACACACACACACACACACGCACTCTCTCACACACACACACACACACACACACACACACACACACACACACACACACACACACACACACACACACACGCACACACACAGAGACACACGCACACGCACACACACACATAGAGACACACACACACACACACACACACACACACACACACACACACACACAGAGACACACACACACATACACACACACAGAGACACACAGGCACACGCACACACACATAGACACACACAGAGACACACGCACACGCACACACACACACACACACACACACACACACACATACACAGAATATTGTTGCAGTTCTCAGCCTTGGCCCCAGTGGCTTACTGTAACCGTAAACAAAGAAGCAATAAGGTAAATAGATCTTCGCCTCCGGGCTTCTGCAGGACTCAGCGTGTCTCCTGCAACATTGAGCAGGATCATTCAGCACTGCAAGAGGAAAGGGAAATGTGGTCACAACATCATCTATATTGTATGTACTATACTGTACTTTAAAGTGAAGAGAAGAAAGCTGTATTTACTGTAGGTGAATAAGAAATACAAATTTGGAAAGTGATCTGATGTGACCAGATATTCTGTAAGGGTTGGTTGTAAGGATTAAAATGCAAAACGTAAAAAGATGATAATAAAGTAGTTTATTTTTCTTCGCGTACAAACCTTGTATCTTGTCCTCTTTCTGGTCATAATTTCAGACACCATTTCACGACAAATAAACATTACAGCTGGTTTTGCTATCTATTCACAGAAAAGCCATAAAACCACACCTTGCCACAAGTATAAACATCCACCAGCAGGACTTGACACTGGCACCTGCGTGCCAACCGGCCAAATGCTGGTAAAACTTGGCTGTGGCTAGTAATACTTTCAGTGTCACTAGCCAATTTGGCTGGCAGTTTAGTCTTTGGTATGACATACGCATCATAGTAGCCTATATTCTGTTGTTTTCCCCTTGTGCATCAATTGTTTGCATTCAAGTTCAAGAAAAAGCCCAGTAACTTAGTTTCTGTTTGCTTGATATACTTCCATGTAGAAAGCTGTACACTCATCTTGCTTTAGCACCTCATCTTTTTAGGTTAGACGTACACTTATCATAATAAAGAAAGAAAAAAAAACAATAGAAAATCTGTGGCTAGTGGAATACCTGAATGGCTAGTGACTTGGGAAAACCACTAGCCACAGTGGCTGGTGGGTGAAAAAGTTAATGTTAAGCCCTGTCCACCAGAGTCATTTTAATGTTAGCAGCCGAAGAAAAGCACCTCACCTCCTTTACAGCTCTGTAGGGCCCTTTAGCCAAGAGAAATGCTGTCACTTCCACACCGTCGTCCATCAGACACTAGTCGCCTGGACCATAAATTGTCCTGAGTACCAGTATGTCGTATAGGTGATGTGAAAGCACTATGACCTTGGTCATGCATAAACGGTTCCCACATTCCCAGGACATTCACTCTGAAGGACAGGGCCCTAGTGTCAGACAACAAGAAAGGCCCCTCTCTGAAAGGCGAGGTTCAAAAAGGTTTGGGTGTTTGGCAAAGATGTTTGAGAAGCTTTGTTGATTGGGGTTCGGGGGTTTCTCCCTCGAAAAAAAAAGAAAATACAGTAAAAGTGCAATTTTATTTTAACACAATATGAGAACACAAATATAGACCAATAATGAAGTGGGTTTTTTTGTGCGGACGGAGCCTTTGGCCTCAGGGCCCCCTTGGCTCTTGGGCCCCTGGGCCTGGGCCCGGTAGGCCCGTGCAGTAATCCGTTCTTGCTGAGGAACCTGACAGGAGAAAGGCCTCATCTATACCGTCTCTTCATGCTCCGCTACCTACAGTACCTAACCCCCTTGCACCGACCACTACCTAAAAAAAGCCACCCTGCCCTCAAAAACTTGCCCCCTGTGTCTGTCCCCTCAGAAAGCCAATTACCTCTAACTGCCCCCCACCATCTTACTCCCTACCCCTACCCCTTCCTCCCTTGAGAAAAATTGAAAATACGGTAAAAGTGCAATGTTATCTTACCACAATATGAGAACACAAATATAGACCAATAATGAAGTTTTTTTTTTCGTAGCACAGAGGCTTGGGCCTCAGGGTCCCCTTGGCTCTTGGGCCCCTGGGCTTGGGCCCGGTAGGTCCGTGCACAGACCACAACCTAAAAAAAGCCACCCTGCCCTCAACACTTTGCCCCTGTGTCTGTCCCTTCAGAAAGCCAATTACCTCTAACCGCCCCCTCCCCCCCCTCCCCCTTTTACTCCCTACCCCTACCCCTTACTCGCTCCGTATTGGAATTTGTGCAGAGTTAAGCGAAATATAAGAAAAGTGAACAGGGGCGCGCGAGTGTGCGTGTACACGCGAAGAGGAGATTAAAGGGAGGGAGAGGAAGTCGGGCGAGGAGAGAAGAGAAGAGGAAGGAAGCATTCACTCCCCTCATCCGTCCCGCACCGATGCCACCGACTTCGCTATACGCTCGCTCCGAGAGCCTTAGGGAACGTCTGTGTCTTTGTGTGTGTGTGTGTGTGTGTGTGTGTGTGTGTGTGTGTGTGTGTGTGTGTGTGTGTGTGTGTGTGTGTGTGTGTGTGTGTGTGTGCGTGCATGTGTGTGTGGGCCTCTGCCTCTGTCTGTTCCTTTGCCTGCCCTGCTTTCTCTCTCTCACCCTCTCTCTCACTCTCCTTTCTCGTTACACACACCTCACTCCAGAGGAGTGGAGGGCGGGCGGTGGTGGCGGGGGTTGTCAAGCCAGGGAAGGCGATGGGGGAAGGTCAAAGGGGTCAGTTGCTCCGGGCCCACGGAGAGGGGGGGAGCCCAGAAGTGGATCCCCATTACATTGTATGTATTGTTGGGGTTCGGATGATTAGTCCAGGGCACGGCAAAAGCTGCCAGCACCCCTGTTGAGAGGTGAGGGTAGGGATGGGGTGGATGGGGGGGGGTCAAGCAGACACTCACTCCAATAGCGAGTTATTATCTCCAGCCATGAGTGGTGCGGGCCTATTAGCATATTAGAGAAGAAAAAAGAAAGTGCCGGATGATGGCCTCAATCCTCTTCTGTGCGGTAGCTAGTCAGGCAGTCAGGAATGGAAAGGGGCATTTAAATGCAAATTGGCACAAGGAGGGTTGCACAACACCGCGCACCGTAGCCGTCTCCGCACTTCACAACTGTACTGTTCTGTTAGCCTTAAAATGACCTAGAACTCCTATTGCATCTGAATCATCACAAGATTTGGCAAATTGAATACAAGTTTATTGGTGCTGCATGTACAGAACATGCAGTATTTACAAAGGAAATATTAACCTCTACATAAAAGGGTTAATAAAGTCATAACAAGAGACAATTGAAAAAAATAATATGTAACAGTTTTTAGAGCATGTCTTCAGACCTCTTGCATCATAATGTGCACCGTTCTGCCAGGTGGAGTGCCCATCACACACATGGAGCCCTCGCTGTAATTCTGTGCAATAACAAAAACATTAGATCAAAGGTTCCTCAAAGAAGCCTTCATTTTCATAGTGGGGGAACCCCGAAAGCTTCTCTGATGAGCCTACAGGTGTAGGCGCTTGAAAGAACCCCAAGAACACCAAGGCTCCGAGAACCTTTTATGGGTTCCTCAAACTGAAGAACCCTTAAAGGTTCTTTGAGGAACACTTTGATTGTCACTATGGAAGAGACGGTAAAGGTGATGATACATTGGGCAACTTTTTGAGCAGTCTGTCTGGACAAAGAAACTATAAGATGTTACGTAAACTGTTAAACACATGACGTTTTTATTAGGAGAGCTTGGATTCAGCAGACAACTTTTTCAGCCATTCCATCAGAAAATGCATAGTTAACCATGGTGTTGCCTGGCAACATTGCTCAAAAAGTTACCATGTGTATCATTACTGTAGCCTCTTATATGGCTTTCA
Organism: Engraulis encrasicolus; assembly: GCF_034702125.1. Classification (NCBI taxonomy): domain Eukaryota; kingdom Metazoa; phylum Chordata; class Actinopteri; order Clupeiformes; family Engraulidae; genus Engraulis; species Engraulis encrasicolus. The sequence continues at coordinate 43,912,708 of NC_085863.1, forward strand.
GGCCGACCAGAACGGAGCCGGTGTCGGTGCTCACACCAGTTACGTTCGGCACTAAAGTGTTTGTCTGCGAACCGCCAGTGTTCATACCGGGCTCTGAACTTTTTCCACACGTGACTGTGTTACCCGGATGAACCTGACGACCACGCTGTCGTCACGGTTCGCAGAGAAAAACCTAGTATTTTGCGGTTCGCATTGCGAACCAATATTCTGGTTCGCGAACGCAAACATCTGTGGCGTGAACACGACAGTCGGTTCGCGATTAGGTGCGGGAACGGGCTCCAGCACGGTTCTCAGTAGGCCTGAATGCGCTATTAGTGAAGATGGGGTTGCCGGTGGGCCTATTCACTATTTGCTGAAATACTCAACTACATCATAACAACATTGCTATGACATTGCAGAGAGCCTTAAGTAACAGATTAAGGCATAGCCATTATAATGTTGGCACCAGTAAAATTATAACATAGACTCTGCACTAAGGGGTTAAGTTTGAGTTCTCTGAGGGTTCTTCTGAAAACGTTCAGGTTCCTCTGGGGACCTTTAGGGTTTCTCTCCAAGAACCAACTGAGGTTTTTTTGAGGAACCTTCACATTTTTACAGAGCCGTTTCAAAACTCAAGATGATAAATGAATGTACAGAAGTGCGCTCTCATTATTATCATTACCAGCCCATACATTAATTAGGGCTTTTGACAAGAGTGATGGGATACTGAGGTACACATTATGATGTGATCACATATCATCATAATTTCTATCTTAAATTCCTTAATCAAAATGTTGTCAGATACTAATGAAATATTTTCAAAGTATAGGTGATTTATGGATACTTTGGCAAAGAGCTAAGCCATTAACACACAGTAAAACATTCTCAGCAAAAATCTGAATTACTCTCAATTAACAAACCTGTATCAGAAGCCTTTTAAAAACTGCCAGTAAAATTATGTTGTTGATGCAGAAGGGCAAAAATAAATAAAAAATCACAAGTTATAATGTCTTCATGAAAACAATCGAAACTTCCTAAATCATGTGATATGTTCAAGGTGAATGTGGGAAAAGAAAAAGACCACTCCTTGAGTTACATATGAGTAACACGTGAAGAACCCTGCAAGCACACATACAATAGTATGCATATTTGTACGTATAGACAAATTATGTGCTAGGCCTCCATGTTTGAAAAAGTTAAAACACTTCTTATTTCAGCACCTCTTTGTACAATAGCTGATACATGCCCTGAATTGCCTGAAACAAATTGAAACAAAGTTAACTTCAGTGTTCCGCTGTGATAGCTCCAAGGTGTAGCCTACAGACGGCAATGGCAAATCAAATCCATGAAACTACAGTTGATTTGATTCATTTCCACAGAAAAAAAAAACCCTGATTCTCATTTGTATGAGGTTCAACTTTTCCGTGTCACTTTGCTCGTCTTTGTGCACCGCTCATCTTGGTTTTGCTTCACCATCACTTGCCTCCCACAGCAAGGCATGGAACACTGGGCTTCACATTAGTACAGTACATTCACATTGCTCCACTCAATTTACTGTCAATCATGAGTAAAACTAGGAAATCTCAGGCACTGAAGATTGCAGTTTTTTTGTATTTATCTGCCAGCCTACTAAAAACGGCAATCACTGTAGCCAAAAAAAACAGCACAAAAATGTAGTCTTCAGTTCCTAGTTGCACACAAGTTTTACAGCCCCTACACCAAAGAGAATACCACAGAGAAAAAGTGAACGCCCTGATGGACAAGTGGGAAAGTTACAACACTTAGAGAGTTGATTTAACATATTTTGACAGTGTATTGAGTCCCAGAGTAGGCCCAGAAATGGGTCACCATTACATTTTCTGTATTGGGTGCCCTTTCAGATTACTTTTTCCTGGGCCCAGCCACAGCTCTCAGCTTCCTTGTATATATAAAATACAAATTATTCGTCATCTATTTACAGATGCATCTGGGCAACAGATGTAATATGAACGTTAGCAGTGATCTTAGATTACCAGGATGCCCGCCCTATTCTCCCATGGCACCAGATGGCAGTCAGACACACTGAGTTTTTTTTTTAAGTTAAAGTTTAAAAATGCAGCACCAAGGAAAGATGAAATACCCTTATTAGGAAATGCCCAGCCCAGCCGTGCAAAGCTTTGGGGGCTACTGTATGATCAATAAACTGCAGGAGGGAAGATGAAGAACAACAGCAGTACGCGGTGGAGGACACTCCTACCCTGCCAGGGCTGACCGGGGAAAAAACATACCCGGGCATTTTTGGATTGAACTGGCCCCTCTCACATTCACAGTAAAAAAAAAATGCATTGTCAATTCAATATCAGAGAGCTGGTTTAACATCTTGTGTAGATTAGGCCTGCATTAGGTCCCAGAGTACTCTCTACGTGTTGAATTAACACTGATTCTTCTATTGTGTACAAAATACAAATAATTTGTGCACTCTATCTTGCTTGACTCAGTCTACTGTCTACGTATATAGAAGATGGGCCAATGGTCTGCACCCTCTTAACTGTACGTCACTCCCTGAGAAAACAAACAAACAGCAGTAACGGACAACTTGGGATTGTCTGCCCACCAGGAAAATGCCCTACATGCCAGACGACCAGCCCAGCCCTGAATCCTGGCCACAATCCAATCGATGTTCACAGACAAGCGCTCAGCGTGTTTATCGGTGTTTCCCTGGGAGCGAGGAGGCGTGAGTATTATCTCCAGGATTACATTTTCTTCCTGTCAGGTCACAGGTCAGCGCCCTTTAATGCATCAGCGAGAGACGGAAGACTTAAAGGGGGGGGATGGGGGGGGGGGGGGGATGTGAGCAGGACTGCTGATATGTTTGGCCGGGCCCGGGACAAAGTCATCTGAAAGATATCCCACTAATACATATAATGTAACTTGGGCCCAATTCTGGGCCCCATCTCTCCTAGGCCCAGAGCAACTGACCTCTTTGCCACCCCTGTCGGTTTCCCTCGATGTGAGAGTGCAGGGCACACCCCTGGCTCCCACCAGCAGATAACTCACGGCTTAACAAGCACCTGGAGACCCGGGGAGAATCGTTTCATTAATCTCGTCTTGTTCCCTGTGTTTCAAGGCTTGCAGTTAAGAGGGCCTGTGGAGACAGCATTAAACAGATACTAGGGGGGGACTCTGTGTGCTGTGTGTGTGTGTGTGTGTGTGTGTGTGTGTGTGTGTGTGTGTGTGTGTGTGTGTGTGTGTGTGTGTGTGTGTGTGTGTGTGTGTTTGTGTGTGTGTGTGTGTGTGTGTGTGTGTGTATGTGTGTGTGTGTGTGTGTGTGTGTGTGTGTGTGTGTGTGTGTGTGTGTGTGTGTGTTTGTGTGCGTGTGCATGCGTGCGTGTATGTGTGTGTGTGGTTGTGCATTCGTATGTTGTTGTTTTCTGAGGTAATTTATGAGCCCTATCTCGACACAGTCGGAGTCTGAGGCATCGTCCCTTAGAGAGCACTTTCATTTTGTCAGATAATAATTTCAAAAGGCGCAAAGGGACCACTGACACCTCCTTGACAGGTATTTCAGGCACCCATTACGAATGATGTAAACAAGCAACACATCCCTCACACATCCACACAAACACCAATACAAATACTGCAAAACAATCTAACTGAAACATGCATTACCCAGGAGAACTAGCAGGTTACAGTCTCACTCCGGTGCATAAAACCTTTTTGAATGCTTTATTCAAGAGTCTCCCTTTAAAGAGCACCACAAGAGAGGCCTCAATAGCGAACAAGGCGTCGCAGCAAAAACAGAACACAAATGCACTATAGACAAAGCAACAAAACAGATACAAGTACTCCAGGCAATACATAAAGGGCTGCACTGTGTGTCTATGTAAGAACAAAAAGGGGGGAGGTGGATGTATAGATACTTAGATAGCATGCACTTTGAAACAACTGGAAAGGGGAAAGGCTTACAAAAGAGGTGCAAAACTCTATGAGCACGTTGCATCAGAGCCAAACAATGGTGTTAGGGATGCTTATTTGATAAATCTATGATCACAGCAGCAGCAAGGTCTAGGTCCCTTCTCCCTTGTGTACTCTGTAGCAGAGATGTGGACTTGTGACTTGTGACTCGGACTGACTTGTGACTTGAGTCACAAAATGACTCGACTTGAGACTTGACTTGCCAGACTTGAGACTTGACTTGACTTGTACGCTATTGACTTGAGACTTGACTCGACTTGACAGTTTTAGCTTGCAATGACTTGCAATTGTGCTCCAAGTCAATGAATATATATATATTTTTGCATTTTGTGTGTGAAAAAAATGCATGAAAGAAAGAAAAATAAATGATTTACCTTCAACCATAGTCAAAAACCATGCTAAAAAATATATATGATCAATTGTGGGTTGCATGGTCACCCAAACAAACATGAAAGCTTGTCTGCAGCCGTGCTGTAATGGTTAGGGAGTTGGGCTGGAGATCACAGAGTTGCAGGTTTGAATCCCACCCTTAAACCCATCTCCATCCATGACTGAAGTGCCCTTGAGCAAGGCACCTAACCCCATATTGCTCAAAGGACTGTCACCAATATATGCGTTGGATAAAAGATAAAAGTAATTTAATGAATAATTATAAACCGTGGTAAAACCATGGTTAGTTTTCAGAGTAAAACCATGGTTCAATTTATAGTTAAACCTAGTAAAACCAAAAACCAATGCCGAACCATGCTCAAAAAACTGAAATCATGGTATACCATGGTCGATTTTCGGGACATGACTGGCGAAGGGGGACATGCAAAGCAGTGTGGAGAGGTAATGAATTTATGACCAAAGGTAATTGTCAATATTGCACATATAATACAAGGTGACTTGTTAATGACTTGGAAAAAATAAGACTTGGACTTGGACTTGACTTGGCTTTGGCACGACTTGGACTTGGACTTGACTTGACTTGGCTTTGGCATGACTTGGACTTGGACTTGACTTGGTCAAATGTGTCGTAACTTGTGACTTGACTCGGACTTGATTGGAAGGACTTGAGACTTACTTGCGACTTGCAAATTAGTGACTTGGTCCCATCTCTGCTCTGTAGCACATCAACAAGGCCTTAGCCATTTATTAAGCGCTGCTGACAAACAGCAGCCTTGTGGACGACTCTCATTTTAATGCATTTTTATATCCCAGGGACATGGAGATTTCCTGCTCCTTAAAACAGTCCTTGCAGCAGTTAGCTTCCCACTATAGCCACGGACTGTCTGAATAATATTCAAAATAAATTAATGAGCAGGTTTTTGTGAAGGTTTTATGTGTGTGTGCGTGTGCGTGTGTGTGTGCGTGTGCGCATGCTTGCCAGCCTGCATATGTGTGTGTGTGTGCGCGTGCGTGTGCGTGTGCGCGTGCACATGCCTGCCAGCCTGCATGTGTGTGTGTGTGCGTGCGTGCAAGAGTTTGCGTGTGCGCATGTGTGTGTGTCACACATTATAAGCCCAGTGGAAATCACTAGTCAGACTGAAGTGTTGTGCGTTAATTTAAGTCTGTGGACCATGCCTTCCAATCCCTCATTTAAGTCTGAGGGTTTGGACAAGTCTTGGCCGAGTGATGATGTGCGTTTACTGTAATAAGACAGACGTGGAGGCAGGGACGCTGCTAAGGCTTTGGAGGCCCTAGGCATAACTGGTCAGGAGCCTCCCCTCATAATTAAACAATAACTGGATGGTGCCCTAAGGGCTCTGCGTACTCTGCTTATGTCTAGCGCCCACCCTGCGTGGAGGAGCTCAAAACAGCTAACAAGGCCTCGATGCTGCTCCCACTGCAGACTGCAATCGGTACATTTTTATAGAGTGAATTCAACACTTAGAGAGTTGATTTGAATCTTCTAGTGTATTTGGTCCTACACTTAATGTGATGAATTAACACTGCATTTGTTTCTGTGTACTCCATGCATTTGTTTTACAGCATCAGTCTGAACGGATGACACACATGAGATAATCACCGGTGGTAGACAAGGCAACATCTATGGCATGTAAGCAGAAATGTCTTTATTTCTTCGGATTGGATTTGCTGAATACCGGTAGACGGAAAATTCTACAGCCAAATCTGGCCAAATACCTCACAGTAGTTCTACAGCCAAATACCTGCAGTTGGATTTTTATGAAACAGTGGCAATGAGTGAAATTAAACAGTGAAATTAAGCGTTCCTCTAACCTCCTGTAAGTGAGTGAATGAAACATGACGGTTGCTGTCTCTGGTCTCTACTGCCCCACTCTGGCTAATATGCAGTAGTGTCCATTTAATCTTCCTTGGCGGTCTATCCACCCTGCATAAAAATTATGGCTCTGTGGATGAAATATGTAGGCCAGACATCACCAACATGGTGCCCGTGCCCACCAAGGATGATTAAAAATAGTGACTACGGTAACAGTTCATGTTTTTCTCTTTCTAAATATGACAACATTTATTTCTAACCTATAAAGAATAGGCTTATTTCTTTACAACCTAGTATCAAATTATCATTCAATCAGTGTGATTAGAGAACAATGTCAAAACATTGGTAGAGGATTTTGAACAATCAAGTAGCCCTCGAGTAGCCCCTAGTACTCAGGCAGCCCTTGGTATAGCCCTCAGACCCAGAGGTTGGGGAACCCTGTTGTAGACCTGTATTTTTGGATCTCTTATATTATTAATGAATGTATAATATTATCTTTGGTTAGCTCTCTGGTTACAATTATCTGCACACACTGTAAAGCACATTGTGCAATGGGCCAGATTCACATGATCGGGGTACAAAGATGCATACTGTACAGACATGCATTTCCATCAAGTCCCAGTAACATGTTCTTCTGAGCATGGTCATCTGTGATATTTTATGTTTAACAAAATTATAGGCATATAAAACAGCTTTCTTTCATAGACAACAACATTTTTTTAATCTAAAATTGCATCTTATTATACCTTAATTAACCTCATCGTATCATACCCATTCCATAGGGAAATACAGATTGTGTTGTGAGCAAAATACATATCATGATTGTGGCTTCTGGGATGTTTTGCTTCCAATACAATCCTGTCCCTCAATGCCATCCTATTACAAATTGGCAAAGTTTTGACAACATGTAGCCCTATGGGACCTCTATTGCTGCTTTAACAAGGCACTATGGGGCTTCCAACACCACATATATACAGTATATGTCAGATTCTGCTACTTCTTCAATGCAGGTACCTGGAAGTCTTGCCAGGAAAGCATTACATGTGACATATGACACAGTTTAGTTTATGCACACCTGTTAGCAGGGACTGGAAAACAGGCTTTGCTGATTTATTTGTCCTTTGCCTCGTTTTGAAGCCCTGTTGATGGGATATTTGTCCACAGTATATATTATTATATATATATATACAGTAGAAGCTTGATTTTCTAAAGAAGTACATGCTCTTAAACATAATGCCTGTTCTCAATGTCCCTATCCACAAGTGTGTAATGTTTTAAAATTTGAACATGTATATTTGATTTTACAAAACGTGTTTTCTCTTTCAATCTGTGACATTTTTCTTTGATGCTTGAAAGTATTTTTATGTGAAAATGATGTGCATTCATTCTTTGTGTTTATTGTAAATACATGTCTTACTTATATTAATTGTAAGTGTTTCTGTGTTGATGTTGCTGGACCTTTCTGTCTTTACCTGCTGTTGCAGGTTACACGTCACTGACTTACTTAAGAGTCACTGGCACTAAATAACTGACACACTTGCATTGCTAAAATGATTCATTTTTTTATTGCAAATATTTATTGTACTCATTGTAACTACTTTTTGTGATATTTCTGTCTTTACTATTGGTGACATGTGTCACTGAAGTACCGACGCAAGGACTTATACTGTCACTTATTTAGCTTATTCATTTTCATTATAAATATTTTTTGTATTTATAAATGTTTCTCTTTTGATGTTGCTGGATCATTCTGTCTACCCGTAGCTGTCACAGGTGACATATGCCACTGATTTACACCGAGTCACATTGACTGAGTTACTGGGACTGTTAGCCTATTTATTAGGCTAATTCTTTCTTTTTAGTGTAAATATTTATTCTATTAATTTTAATTCTGTTTTAATATTGCTGGATCATTCTGTCTATCTGTAGCTGCCACAGGTGACACACGTCACTGATTTACACTGACTGACCTTGAGTTACTGACTGTTACTGTTACCATTATTGACACTGTTACTTACATTGTTTCTTTATTTTTTATTATGTTTATATTTTAATGCTGCTGGTTCATTCTGTCTTTACCAGTAACTGTAGCAGGTGACACATGCCACTGATTTACACTGACTGAGACTGTTGTTGTCACTGAGACTGTTACTTACATTGCATCTTTATTTTTAATGGCAATGTTGTATTTATAAGTGTTTATGTTTTAATGTTGCAATGTCTACCTGCTGCTGTCGCAGGTGACACATGCCACAGAGTTCCTTACACCGAGTCCAGTAAAGTGTAGTCTACTTGTTGGTTTCAAACATGCTGGATCTCAGAGCTGCATTGTCAAATGGCACACTCATCCATCCTCCAGGTTTTCACGTGATGGGCCTGGCCAACATGGCCCATTCTAACGTCTTCCTTATCTTCCTGGGCGTGATTTACGCCCTCACCATCATGTTCAACTCTTTCCTGCTGTCTCTCATCTGGCTAGATCGCCGGCTGCACACCCCCAAGTTCCTGGCCGTGGCCAACCTGGCGGTGGTGGACACCATCATCAACTCCTGCATCATCCCAAGCATGCTGAGGACTTTCCTGTTCAGGTTTTCGTTTGTGCCGTTTGACCAGTGCCTCGTCCAGATGTGTGTGTACTACTTCTGCAGCTCGCTGGAGTCCTTCTCGCTGGGCGTGCTGGCGTACGACAGGCTCATCGCCATCTGCTTCCCTCTGAGGCAGCACGCCGTCAACACAAACACCAACATGCTGTGCATTCTGGGTAGTCTCTGGGTCCTATTGGGGCTAACCATGGTGTACGCGTGTGCGATCATGACGAGGCTGTCCTTCTGCGACTCCGTCGACGTGTACAGTTTCTTCTGCGACTACACCCCGGTCGCCAAGCTGTCGTGCAACGGCTTCTCTCTGCAGTGGGCCACCGCCGTCAGCCTGTCCATCATCATCATGTTCGTGCCCCTGGCCTTCATCATCGGCTCCTACGCCAGCATTCTGGTCACCGTGTTCAGGCTCAAGAACGCGGGGAGCCGGTTCAAAGCTCTGGCCACCTGCACGGAGCATTTCATCCTGGTCGCCATTTTCTTCATTCCCAAACTGACTCTGTATTTCCTGGGTTTCCTCTTCTACCGGCTGGACATGGACATGAGGCTGGTGACGCTGTCCATGTCGACCTGCATGCCCCCCTGCTTGAACCCCATAGTGTACTCCCTGAAGACCAAGGAGATCCGCACCAAGGCCTTCATGCTGCTGCGCAAGACCAAAGTGGCACATGAGGGGAAAGCAGTCATTTCATAATAAATAATAAGGACTAAGCACCACGTTGGAATAGTATGTTACAATAAAATATCATACACATCATACACTACTAGTGTGTTCAACTGTCATGCTGTTATAAGACCAAAGCCATGAAGGGGAAAACGTATGTAGTTGCATAGAATACAGGAATTAGGACTAAGGTATAAGCAGTTTTGTTCACTTGTAGTGTTGTATAATAGGAATCCATCACACAATAAAAGCTGATATGTGTTTCAATGATATACAGTTCTATAAGACCAAATTGAGCCACGGGGAAGGAGGGGGGCAGTAGTTTCATAATAAGCTAAATAATTTTAACTAGTGTAGGATAATAAGCAGGTTTTGTTTACATATGAGGTTGTACAAGTAGCCTACATGAGGAATTCCTCAATAGCCTACTATGGTAAGCCTGTGTGTTTAACCATCTTTGTCTATTAAATTGATTAACCCCTTAGCGCAGAGCCTATGTTATAATCTTACTGTCACCAAAACTGCAATGGGTACCTGTTGGTTCTAAGTAATGTCATAGCAATGTTGTTATTAATGTAGTTGAATATTTTCAGCGAATAGGCCCGTTGGTGACCCCATCGGTAAGAGGTCATGCTATTTATGTTTCCAAATAAGTATTGTAAAAATATAAGTACATGTTTTGTAAAAATCATTTACATATAGGCTAATAAACGTATGGGTGTGGGTAATGGTAGTCCTATTTTTTATCATTCACTTTGTTATGCAAACAGTAACAGCTCAACAGCAATCCCATGTGCCCGAATACTGTGGTGTTCCAGCAAGGGAACATCAAAAACACATTATCATAAACATAAAGCCAACGTTTTATAGTTACTTAACTGCTGCAAACAACAGGTTTATCTTACAAAAGGCAAAAGGGAAAAAAATGTAATTAATGTGAAGTAAACCAGAATGGATTTGACAGTTCTGTCACAAACAAACAGACAAAAAACAATATTGACCTTTGACCTTGACCTGATTGTCCCCAAAAAATGAAGAGTCAGTTAATAAGACTCATATTGTTCATATATTTTATGATGATTTGTATTATCATATTGCCTATTTCTTATAATATAGGCAGTTTTCTGTTATATTGCTGTCAGTCAGACAAATAGGCTACACAGACAGATGTAGGCTACAAGCAACCAACCTGATAATAGGCCTACAGGTAGCAAGCACAGTTGACCCAATTCTGACGGAATGTCGGCATGAGCATCAGCTCGGCTGGAACACTGGTTATCGTGACTGGGCCAATACTTCTAGGTTACAGTTGGCACGATGGTACTGTTTTTGAGACGGCCCGATTCTGGTTGAATGCTGCCACTATCGGCTGAGCTGACGCTTGGCTGAAACACTGGTTATCGTGACTGGGCCAGCCAACACTTCTAACAACACTGGGCCAACAATGAAAATAACTGTCAGATTTTGCAGTAACTGAGCCAATGTGCCAACGCTGAAAATAACTGTCGGCATACAGTAACTGGGCCATTATTGGGCCGAGGACCAAGCCAAAATTGGGCCAACTGTCAGACACTGGCGAAAAAGAAGTGGACCAACAATGGGCCAGATAAAATGTGTTATGTGCCCTTCCAAGAAGTGTGCAGTAAGCTAGGCTATTCAGAGGTGATGCGCCCAAAAACGTGCAAAAAATATGTAACAGAATGGTATGTCAGATTGAGCGCAACCCAGACAGCAATTAGATTCGGGCCGGATCCGTTTTCAAGTTAGCAGATCCGCAAGCAGTCACACAGTCATTTGCACACAGCCATTATTTCGAGCCGGCTCAAATCGTAAATCAAACACGCACGCTAGGCAGCAGTCGGGCAATTCAAATGAATAGGCAGCGGAAGCGTTGCCCAACCACGAAAAACGGCCAATAACGTGAATGCACCACGTAGTTTGTAGTTATTTCCCCATTTTTTTTCGTGAAAACTTCACGTAATGTGAGAGATACGGTTGTTATTTCAATATGTAGATTTACCTCTGACAGTCCGCCTGGAAGATGCGAGCCTGATGCGGGCCAGATAAGCAATCCGGACGAGCCAGAACTGAATAATACAGTCCGTTTTGGAGGTGCGTGGCATGCGGGCCAGATCAGCAACCCGGACGCGCCAAAACTTTGTTCCGCGAAGCTGAGCTGGGCCCGATCCGGGGCAGCTGCGCAATCCGTATCTGCCCCAACTGCCACTTTCCCATTAATCAGAGAGACTGTTCTTCAGTTTACCTCATCTGAACTGTCCGCCTCATTGACAGTATATTCTATTTACTGTCAATGGTCCGCCTGCATCGACTCGTCTCACCACCTTAGGCCTACTGTGACTTGTGGTCATTAAGTGAATAATTTAACTTAGGTGAAGTAAACACTCTTTACCTTCTCTTTATTGTCCAATGTCCAGTGAGTTTATCTCCACTGTCGTGAAATGGCTTGGCCGAGCAATCATAACACTGTAGCATCGCTTTGCCTAGGCTACTGTTGCTTAGCCTACTTGTCTTTGGCTATAGAGCCATCATAAGCTGTAAATGATGTAACCCACTCAACAAAAATGTGCTATAGTAGGGCTAGAGCTAGTCATTTAACCCTCTACTGCATAGGGTTGCCATATGGCAACCGTTAACTTTTTCAAGTTTTTCTAGTAGATGGTACACTATAACCTATTTATTTAGACTTATTTGTGATAAGACAGCCTTTTACTTTGAAACCAAAACAACTTTTCAGGTCACATGATTAAGAAATAAACACAGGAAGCCCTTTTTCATCACCTACTTTGGTGTGTGGAGGTCATCGCTCAAGGCCTCCATAAACCAAGGTATTACCAACATTTCAGCCCAAAATATTGTTATAAAAAAAATAAAAACATCTGTAATATGTAAACTGTTATTGTTCATCATTAAAACAACTTTAGATGCAAAGGTTTTTTTGTAAAATGGTAAAATCTTATGGTTGCCATATGGCAACTTCATGCCGTTATGGAACAACATTTTGGCCATTCACCCCAATCAACCCCATTGGAATGACTTAGAATTAGAGTAGTATGAGGCTATTTTTACATATATTTCTTATAATTCTTGTGCCAAATGAATAAATTGTACTTATATTTGTAATTTTAGACATGTTTAATGTAAAAATGCATTGTACATGTTTGCAAATAGGTGTAAACAACCTTTTCGGAAGCTTTTTTGTAAATGTGTGTACATGTCTATGGGCCGAATTGTTAACCATATTTTGCTATCTTACCAAAAATAATTTCACTAAATACTAAAAAATATATATTTTAATTTATGTAATTTAATGAGTTTTAACATTTGGAAAGTAATATATTGGAGTTTTATCAAGGAAAAAATCTCTTTTTGAGGAAAAACCTGATTTTACACAAGATTCCACGACCATATGGCAACCATAAGCTAAAATCTTAATTAAAAATAAAAAATTTTATTTTTTGTGTGGAAATCTATTATTTAACTCATTTTAACACTAAAAAAGCACTGAAACATTTTTTACATTGTAAATATAATAATTCATGCAGTAGAGGGTTAAGGGAGGGGGATTTCAATTTCAGCGTCATTGGCAGTAGTGATCACCTTTTATGAAGCTAGCTTGGTCATGTTCACTTGTGGCGAATACAATCTACTGGGAAAAGTGTGGGCCCTCTTCTCTTGTTATTACCCCTTCGTTTTATAGACTTTCAAAAGCCACTGGCACTTTGTCCAAGCTGATTCCGTGTGTGTGTGTGCGTGCGTGGGTGCGTGTGTCCAGCCTCATCCATTTCATGCCAGACAGCATAAAATGTACATCACACTTTAATCGTTTTTATGGATCCATTATTTACATTAATAACAGTGTGCATCTTGAAGGAAGACTTTCTTTAAACACTTTATTCTATTCTATTTCCTAAAATAATATTTTTAGGACAGTGACAGAAGTAATACCAACCAGCTGTTAGTAACAGCTGGTTGGTATTAGGCCTACTGTCACTGTCCTAAAAACAGCCTGTTACCCTATCAGATTCTAATATTTTTGCCAAGCACCTTTGCAGTAGTTCTACCTCTCGGGTAGAATCAAAGCCGTCAGTCTTTGTTACAGAGGTAGGATTGTTAGTTAGCTAGCTCGTTTTACTTCAGTTCTAGTTCATATTATTGCCTGGATCATGTTAATGCCATAGGAAAGCGATGTACTCCACTACATAGAGTTCTTTGTGCTTGGTGTTGTTTTACCGACACGCTGGTGTAATTTTAGGTTTGTGCACAGGCTAGCTTGTTGAACTAGCCAACAAGCTAGTCGGCAAGCATCTTAATTGCACATTACTTATTAAGTTATCCATTGTATGCCTTAGTTGATGTTGACGTGATATCTGGTGAGATCTGGGCATTTCGCTCAGAAATGTAGGCGAATAGTGCACGGGCTTGCACGGGCGACTCCATTGCTTGTGTGGCTGGTGGGTGGGCACCCCTTGCTTTATCGAAGGATCTAAAAAACACCAAAGAAGCCCTAGGTTGTTGCCAGTGAACAGATTTTAATCATCTATCTGCAGTGGGGGATCTCAGGTGAGTACAGTGACACAATGCTTTATTCTAGGTTGTAGTGATAAACCGACATCATGCTACAGTTATGGTGTCAAGCTAGTTAGCTGGCTAATTACTATCTACATACAGCCTATCCTGTGCTGTCTTGCGTTAAGAGAACACATCTGTCTGAAAATTATTTTCTAACACTGCAAACGTAGCTTAACATCCTAATCCGTATCTGAACGTCCGTACATCTTCCTGCTATCGAGCCCGATTTACGAAGGGTGTCAGAATGCTGCCTCGTTTGACAGGATTTGACGGTGCACCTTCTCGCTGATTTGGCCTAATCACTTGACCTGTTGTTGTTGTCACTCACAGCTGTAGGCTACAGCTGTTTCGCCTCCTGCACGCCTATGATAGGCCTACTAGTTAAAGCACGACAGCAGTGTCATTTAAACCCCTCCAATACCAGTATCCAGTAACGGTATTCTGTTTTATCATGAGAATAGCTGTGATAACAGTTTGGCCTAATGCAGAGGTACATTTGTTATGAAATCATGATATTTTCTTAATGAAAGTTTGATATTGCTCTTAAACACACAAGAAATGCATTGGTGAAATGGTTGGTTGATAGGGGGGAAAACAATGTTAAATATTACATTACTTTTCCAGTGCTTTGCCTGATGATTTGGTGTTATTAGCCATTTTTTCAGAAATCCCTGGCCATTTTATTTTCATTGATTTGAAGGTTTATAGATGCATGTGTAACCATGGTCATGATACTGTTCAGTTCGCCACCCACATCCTACCTTTCAGGACTCCAGTTCGGCTTGGGGGGCACAGTAGGCCTAGCCTACAATACCACTGAGTAAAGGTCCAGACCAATAGCTCAGCACTACTGAAGCTTTGGGAAGGAGATTTACCAACTTTCTACCACTGAACTCTGCTGGCATCCATTGCATTCACACACCACCATCCCTAAACCTCACTCCTTTCCGTGTCACGGCACCCGTGTAGCCAAGGTCATCCTGTGCAGTTTGCAATTCGGGAGTCAGCAGTCCAGCTCAGCATGGCAGGCCCTATACGACACCACTGAGTAAAGGTCCAGACTGATAGCTCAGCGCTAACAATATTCTGAAGCCTCGGGGGGAGGTTTACTGATGTTCTACCGGTGAACTCTCCTAGTTGGCATCCGTTATGAGCAGATCTATATGTGTGCAGGTTGTTAACCACATTTCCTGATCTCCATTGCAGTTGCCCCTGTCGGAGATGTACAGATTAGTGGAGTTTACAGACACCAGCTGCTTAAACATAATACCAGATGATTGGTACGACAATGGAATAACTTGGTGGCCAAACTATAAAAACGACCAAAAGATAAACAATGCCATACAGAGGCGGGAGAAACCAAAGTCCGACTGGTCTTGCTTTGCTGTTCGGGAGCTGTCCAAAGCAGGTAAGCCTTGACCCTACGGTACTTCAGAAGCAGTCTCTGTCTTGATGCATTACCATCAGTCACAAAGATACAGTATATCTGATGTTCTTAGGGATGCACCGATAGCCCTTTTTGAAAACTGATACAAGTACGATTACATTAATGTGTGTACTTGCCAATACTGAGTACCGATACCGATAACTTTTACCACCAAAATACAATGAAAATAAATGCATGCCCTTGTTTTTTTCCACCTGTGATATTTTTATTGTCCATTTCCATGTACATTTAAATGTTAGTAAATGTATGAGGTGGCACTTTTTTCCATGCTGCTTTCAAGTCCACAGAACGTGACAAGATTGCGCATTGTTTTGTGTAATAGCAGTATCGTTCCTGGTATCGGCAAGTGCTTGACGAGTACGAGTACGAGTATGAGCAGTATCTGGTGCCGATACCGATACCAGTATCGGTATCGGTGCATTCCTAATTTTGTTCTGTATTTATAGTTTATGTGTGTCTGCTTGGTTTCAGCATCTTATCAAGAAGCAAGAATGAAACTGAAGCGAGCTATGACCTGTAATGCCACCACAGACCTGCCACGGGAAGGAGAAGACGATGGCACAAATAAGAAAAGACGTCAAAATGACAAGTAATTTGAGACCTTTTTTTCAATAAAGTTAATTTCAATAACATTACCAACAGCCTTAACCCGTTAAAACATGGCGTTATAAAGTTGTTGTTAGCAGAATGGCAATGGCCGAGTCATAGTGGGCCCTGTGTTATATCATAGTAGAGTAGTACTACGTGTATGATAATTGACCTTTCAGTGTGCCTTAGATAGTACGGTGTGCATTAAGGGGCTACGAAACAGATCGAGACTTGGTCATTACACTTTTTGTGGCAGTAAGATTATAGAGCATCGGCTCTGCGCAAATGGGTTAAAATGTCTGTTTAAAGGGACACTGTGCGGGAAATGGTCAAAAAGGTACTGCAACTATGCTGCTCATTGAAACTGGGCTGCCTATTGCCAAATTTGATCTTAACATGAAAGTTTAGTAAGTAATAAACAAATATTTTCTACTATGGTCCAAGTACAGTCATTTTTGCAACTAAAATTGGCTATTTTTGGAAATTCAAAATGGCGGACCATGGAGAAGATCCCCTTTTTCATGTATGAAAAGTGCAATTTTTCCAGTCATAATGAATGCTTAAAATTTGATCGTGGTTAAGTATTCATGAAAAAGGTAGCATTAGTGAATGGGCAGCATGAATTCTGGAAATAAACAACTAAAAATCTCACACAGTGTCCCTTTAAGGAATGGTTTGAAGCTCGCACATCCAAAAAGCATCTGACCTGGGAGCAGGACAACCAAATGACCAGATCAAGTTGAGGAAAAGTCCTTTTCCTTGCTCCTTTTTTTTCCTTAAATGTCTGTTTGTCTCTGCTGCAGGCTGCAGGAGCTGGAGGAGTGTGAAGAGGAGCGCAGTAAGAAGATGAGGAGGATGAGCTCCGCTACAGGCTTCCCTGGCTCCTACGTCAACCCCTCACCACACTTCTTCGGTAAAGATTCATCCCTCCTCTCTGGCATCCTCTAATTATCCTGTGTGTGTGTGTGTGTGTGTGTGTGTGTGTGTGTGTGTGTGTGTGTGTGTGTGTGTGTGTGTGTGTGTGTGTGTGTGTGTGTGTGTCTAAAGCCTGATTCACACAGGATAAACGTTACCTACGAACCACTGCTAATTTGGAATAGTTGCACAGAATTTCTGAGGTTTCAGATCTGTGCGAATGCGCCATGTCTGTAATTTGTGAAGTGGTAACGGCGCCACAAATTACCTGTTGTGTTTCAGCAAAACACAGACGTCCAATGATAATTTAAGTGATGTCTTTTCCTTGAGTGAATAATGGAGGATACTGCCAAAAGTTTGATTAACAACATTACAGGGCCAAGTGATAGTATGCCTATTCCATGTATATTGAACCAAATTGGCAAAAAAAAATCTAAGAAGAGCTCCAAAAATTCTACGAGACGAAATAGGAAGTTGTTAAATTACTATCCTGTCACAATGTCTGTAAATTGAGTTAATTACAGACTTTTGCTCATCCCCTCAGAAATGCACACACACACAACATGACACAGAGGTGCGGAGGTAATTTTGAATTACCAGTTGTCCAAAGGTGATATTTA
The DNA here is from genome assembly GCF_034702125.1 of Engraulis encrasicolus. Taxonomy (NCBI): domain Eukaryota; kingdom Metazoa; phylum Chordata; class Actinopteri; order Clupeiformes; family Engraulidae; genus Engraulis; species Engraulis encrasicolus. The sequence goes on from NC_085863.1 coordinate 43,930,286, forward strand.
TTCTGTGTGAATTTTTCTTTAGATGACATGACATAGGTGGAATTAGGAAAGAAAGTGTGTTGTTGTTATTGTTTTTTCGTAGTTTTGAAATGTTTGATTCCAGAATCCAGTATCCGGTAGCCGAGGCTTTTCAGTCAAAATAGTTTGAGCCAACGTGATAAAAAGGGCCCACGTGTGCGAGTAGGCTATGTGTTTCAACCCTTTCGTAGGATCCGGTATCCGGTTCCGGATCCGGCAGGATCTTAAGCAGTGGATCCGGTATCCGGCAGGATCCTAAAAATCAGGATCCGGTGCATCTCTAATTTTTTTTACAACTTTTCACACAGTCTCAGAATAGGGCAGACTAGTTAGTCATAATAGCATAATATTAAGTTCTTATTTATCGTTATTTTACTATTCTACTAAGCATCAGTGGTTTTATGTACCATTGCTATAGTGCTGCTGTATCAGCAGGGCTCTGCCTGCATTTTTACCTCCACTAAGGCGGTTATGTTTTTTCGGTCATGTTGGTTTGTCGGTCTGTCTGTTTGTCTGTCTGTCTGTCAGCATGATAACTCAAAAAGTTCTGCACGGATTTTGATTAAATTTTGTGGAGTTGTTGGAAATGCCAAAAGGAGCAAGTGTTTCATTTTTAGTGGTGATCCGGATCAAGGAATTTTGAAGATTCTTCACTGTTGTGGGACAGGGCAAATTTTGACATTCTCGTTTCTAACCCCACAAAAACAAGGCAGGAAGACTTGGAAAAATATTGGGTGTAACATAGTGACATGTTCTATCAAACAGCTTCCTTGGAATGCACTTTTTGTTTTCAAATTGCCCCACATACGTACACCACTAAAAGTAACATGACTTGAACATTAAATTTGGTGTGTCATGGGAATATATAAGTGAGCAGAGACCAATATAACATCTTCTGCTCATATGACAGTATATGTTCTGCCACATTTAAGCTACCATATCTTTCTGAGATTGGCCTTTAATATTAAGAGTGCACGTCCAATTTCAGCCCAATTTTAAACAATAACTATTGTGTTTGGGCTGAGACTTGATCCCAGATTTTAATTTTGGCCTCTTGTGAATTTTAGCTTTGCATTCCTGCAGTAAAGCCTTTGAAGATAGAGGATGAGTAAGAGAGGGACAGAGAGGCAGACATGGGGAAATGAACAGATGTGAAGACATTACAGTGCTTTAAATAATGTAATTCTTTATTGCCTGTGCTTCTCAGCAGCCATGATGCCTGAGCAGTCGCCTATGGGAGCTGGCCGGAGCAGTACTATGCGCAAGGCCCAGGATACGGCCACCAGAGGTAGCGTCCAAGCACCCAAAGACAACGCATAGACATGCACTGTATAGGCATGCATAGATAGCGTCCAAGACCTGCATCCGTAGATTTGTCAAGAGTTCAGATGAGACACATTTTATAAGTCATTACAAAAATCAGTTAATGTTTTCGCCAAGTAATCCCAAACAAAACGGCAATAAGGGTTATGACATGTCCCAAGCAGGACTCAAATACCGTTTTCTTCCCCAGATTGATAAATGAAATGTTTCCCGTACCATCGTGCCTGGTCTGTGCATGCCTCTGATGGCTATGGCTGCATTAGTCGAGGTGGACTAACAAACTAACATCATATTGGCAATGTGCAGCAGTGTTTCGGTGCAGTAGCAGTTAAATGAAAGGTTAGGAACAGAACAGCGCTTCACACACAGCCTGCTTTTTTCAAGAAAGACTCACAAGTGAAGGTGTGCATTTGGTTTTGAGCTCCAGTGGGCTATGAAATAAGACACTGCCTCCCTTGGAGGTCTACTGGGCATGGCTATGTAAGAAAAAAAGGTTTCTTTATGTATTGTTTACTGCTTGGCTTACGCTTAAATTATGTTTGTGTGCAGTAACCCCTAATGTGTGTGTGCATGCGTGAAATATTCATCGGATGTGTGTGTGCGTGCGTGTGTGTTTTGGTGTGGCCCAACCCTGCACACCGCTGTCTTAGACTGGTATAATTATCTTTCTCGTATTAAATGATACAGCCACCTATATGGTAATGAGCAATATCTGATTGTTGGCAGCCATATGATGGCTAAAGATGCTGGTGATCTGACTTCAGCCACTCATTCCAATACAAGGGAGTGGTCAACGTAGTGTACCTAGTGTTCATATCTATGACCCCTGGCTAGCGTGCTGCTAACCTCTTGTGCAGGGATGGACAACTGGAGGCCCGGGGACCACATGCGGCCCACCTCCTTACTCATTGTGGACCGTATATAAAACATTGACATAAAAATAATTAACAGATTTTTTTAACCACTACTGAGTCATTCTTGTATTATACTATTGTTGGCCAACAGACAACAGACACATCTTCCAAACACCATCGGCAGTCAGTAAGCAACCAATTGCACCTTGAAGTCTGTGAGTTGCAGTCAGATCAGTGGGATGTGGGCGGCCCTCCGATGGTAGCGATGACAAAATGTGGCCCGCCTTACCATGAAAGTTGCCCATCCCTGCTCTAGTGCTAACCCCTAGTGCTAATGTGCTCCCTCTAGAGGCCATGCATGAGAAGCCCACGCGGCCCTCACAGACATCAGAGGCAGGCTGCTGCAGCTGGGAACCCTCATCTTTCAGAGGTGCAAACCGCCAATATACTATTATTCAAATAGCCAATAATCAAAGTTGCAAGCCATCCATGTATTTATAAAATCAATAATCAGAGGTGTAAACCATCAATACATACAGTGAAAATCAACAGAGTCTCCATTTATCATACAAAATACCTATATGATCAGTTCAGAGGTGCACACACATAATTATTAATCAGAGGTGCAATCAACACATTTATGTAGTCAATAATCAGAATAGCAAACCAGATACATATGCATAACTAATAATCAGAGCAGCTACACAGTATATAATCAATAATCCAAGGTGCAGAGAGCCATGACATACTGTACTTCTTAAGCTTATCAGTGTAATAAACGTATCTATTGACTAACATTAATCATTACCACAAGTGCTCTTGTTGTGAAGGCATCAGTTAAACTCTGTGTTGTGTACAACAAAAGCCTGAAAAGCCTGTTATGTGTAGCGTTTCATTATTTCATCTTCCTAATGTGTTCCTTGTGTGTAATTAGACATGCTGATGGAGTTGGCTCCCATTACAGCAGCACGCTCCATCCTGGAGAACAGGGAGTGGGACTCACAGACGTCCTTCAGAGGTACTGTACCTACTGTATATGGCTCCGCTACAATAATAAACAAGTTGTTGTGAAACCATAATACATAAATGGCCGCCGTGGTCTAACTGAAGGACACATACTGCGGGCGGTGAAAGCTTGGAAAGCAGTGGAAGTAATTGACTTTGTATGAAAGAGCAAGTGGCAGAAGCGTTGAAAGCTGCAAAAGTGCTTCTGGTTGCAAGGGCGCTTCAAAGGCGCCAAAAGTTGAACTTTGGCAAAACATTTGTCATAAGCAGCATTGTTCAGCTGCAGTAGGCAGCAGCCAAAGGAATGTCTACATCTTTCTAAACATAAGCTTCAGTGTTCGTTCTCCTTGATCGATCGTTTAAGGTTGAATCCTTCATGCTTTCGCTGTCCCTGATCTGTGCAGTTCAGGCGGGATTCTGCAGATTTTTAAGGCTTTCACCGCCCGCAGTCTTTTCCTACAGCAACGGTTAGGGTGGTGGTCTTAAGATCAGAGGGTCGCAGGTTTGAAACCCACCTTACCCCTCCCTATACCTCCATCCATGGCTGATGTGCCCTTGAGCAAGCACCGAACCCCAAATTGCTCCAGGAACAGGAACTCATCCCCTGTAATGTTACTGTAAGTCGCTTTGGATAGAAGCATCAGCTAAGTGTAATGTAATATAATGTGATGTGAAGCTGTAATATCTTAAGGAGAATTTCAGACATTTCAACATGCAGTGGTATCCCTCACGCCACCTTTAACTTCTCATGTTCCAGAATGGCGGGAATTCCTCTGTCATCCTTTATTTGTCCCATGTTTATAGATTGTCATATTACTTAAACTGTATCTGATGGATTTTTTTTTTTTAATCTATTCCTGGCAGGTATGATCCAACATGAGCAGCAGAGCGTAACCACGGGAACCAGTGCCTGGGAGTCACTGACTTCCTTTAGAGGTGAGTAGAGTAGCCTTTCTAGAACCTTCAACAATGTTCTATCTATCGTTCACAGTAGCGTTTTGGAGAGCGCGCACATCCAGATTGGACAGGTGCCGGACTTAAACACGATTAAACATGAAAAGAAGGAAGGTCCGCACACTGTTGCTGCTCCAGGTTTATTAACACAACGTTTCGACCATGCAGTCTGGTCTTCGTCAGGTCTATCTATCGTTCACCCATGGCGGAGCTGCAGGTGTTCCAGTGGGTTCCAGGAACACCCACTTTCATAGCTGGAACACCTAAAAACATATATACTTACAAATACTATGGCTGTGTCTACCATTCACACAATCACCTTACAGTTGTCTTCATCAATACCAAGTATTCAGTATACGTAATGAAAACTTTCATCTTAGAATTAGCTTCACCAATACACTGTATCTATACCTCATGTACACAATCACCTTTCAGCCACCTTCACCAATACCCGGTCTACACATCAAGTACTTTTCTTTTCCAGAGATTATGCATCAGCAGGGTCCCATGGCAACAGGGTGGTCTTTGGAAACGTCCAACAGAGGTAACATGGACAATTTAACTTTCATTTAATTCAATTTAATTTGCTTTTCGTAAGCCGATCAGAAAAGAATACAGAATAGAGTGGTATATGCATATTTTAAATGAATTGTGCGGACCCCAGACATAAAAATGTGTGCATGTATCTCACTCCAGATCTGAGTTCAGACAACCCCTCCAGTGGACCCAGTGAATCCAGAAACAGGGACTGGGGTGCCCCTGCAAACTGCCGAGGTGAACCCCAAAATATCATCACTCACACACAACACACACTACAGCTGAACAATTTATTTTAAAAAAATGTAGCACACATATTAGACACTGAAGGTTTCCTCAAATTTAGACAACACATCTCGTTCCCTCACACTCACTCGTTCCCCCCCATCCTGTGCCCCCCCCTTGCCCCCTCCTCATTTTGGTCTGTCCCTCTCCCTCTATTGGCTGAAGAAGAGTGGAATGTCATTTCCACAGACGAGGTACGTGAAAAATTTAGTGTGGTGATATACTTCACTTTTAACTATGCATATGTGTGCAGCAAAATTATTTTAGAACATGTCTTCATTGCATTAACCCTATACTGCACGGTGTTGCCATATGGCAACATACCATTCTTTTGGCATTTCCTGGTATTTAAATATAAATAATAGACACTGATTGGTTTTCATATTGAAACTGTGGCCTTGTTTTATCCAATTATGTGGTTTGTTGACATCACATGACACCACACACTGCCCCAGGCTCGCTCTTTCCCTCACTGTACATGAGTGTGTCTCCTTGACAGATTGCTCTGCCACTGGCCAAGATTTTTCACACTTTTTGCAATATTTACAAAATGTAAAAAAAATATTGGGATGATCCATAGTTAGTCATGATCTGTTTTCACCATTTGTTTTATTTTCAACTAAAATTATTTCCTTTTTATGTTGAAAAATAGGTATGTTGCCATACGGCAACATTGTGCGGTAATGGAACAAGACGGTCAATAGGGAAAGTGTATTGATTCAAATACCCAATTCTAATTGATTGATTAATTGATTTATTTATTGATTGAATGATTGATAACTGATAATATTTATAATTAGTGCAAATGGCAGTCTGTAATGAACATTAAAAATGTTATAGTAGGTGTACAGAACTGTTTTATGAGCTTTCACTCTGAGTACATGCAGAAAAGCGAACAAGGCCTATGCAGCCTCCCCAGACTGCCAGAGGTATACCACAAAAATCCCCAAACCCCAGATTAGAGCATAAAGCTACGGTCATCTTGACCATTTTAAGCCTCCAAAATGTTTTGACTTCATTTGTCTGTTATAAATAGGCTAATTAGCACACAACGTTTGAGCAAATCTGTCAACCTGATCAAAAAATATTGCACAAAGTCAACCATTTTGAAAGTCAGCCATTTTAAAAGCATAATCTCCAAATTTCAAACAGCTCATAAACCAATAATATTATTAACACACAAGATTTACTGCAAATCCAAGCACCCATTGAAAAGTTGTGGCGTAAACAAAAGGTAGGCCGTCTCGAAAGATTGCCAACTTCAAAGTCAGCCATCTTGAAAGTCAGCTATCTTGAAAGCACTGACCTCACAATTTTACATGGCTTATTTACTCATTATAGAGTGTTATCACACAAGGTTTAGTGTAAATCCAAGCATCCATTCAAAAGTTATGACAAATAAACTGTCGGTTATGTTGAAAGATGCCTGGCCCGCAAATCGGCCATTTTGAATGTCGGCCATCTTGAAAATGTTGGCTTCCAAAATTAAATCAGTTCATGTACATATTATAGACAGTTACCATACACATTTTTGTGCAAATCTATGCACAGATATTGTGTTAATACCTAATATATTCATTGGTGGTTGGTCAACGTAATACCACTGAAATACTGTTTTTCGGGGATATAATAAACAGTATTCACTTGTTCTCTCAATGGCAAAAATGTATTATATAACTCCCTTGAACTTGTGGGTAAACTTTCAATGTTTTTCTGAGATAAAAACAATTACATTTCTATAAAATAATCCATAATGTTGTATGACCCTTGTTTGGTCTTGGAGTAAAAATGTACACTGGATCCTTTCCGTAACTGCACAATGTTGCCATATGGCAACAAACCTAAAAGTACCCCCCAAAAAAACTTTTTTGGTAACACTTTATAATAATGTTCCTTAGTAAAGACTCAGTAAATAATTAACTAATGATGAATAAAACATTAACAAATGTTTTTACTATTAACTAAGCTTTATTAATGCTTTATAAGATATCTACAAATGATATCTGCAAGATTTTACACACCTTATAACAGAGTATTTTATTCATTTACAAGCAACTTGTAAATGTTTCATAAATATAAAATATTAACAAAGCATTTCCTAGTCATTTACAAGTATTTGTTTACATTTCCTAGTCATTTACAAACGTTTGTTAATGTTTTGTTCATCAATAGTTAATTATTTATTAAGTCTTTATAATGCTTTTTTGCATCCATTATTCTAAAGTGTTACCACTTTTTTTTGAAAAAAATTGCAAATATGTCTTAAGAAGTTCATTTTATGTGACAAAAACCACAGCAAGATTTTTTTCCATGATGGGATAATAATGCGTGCAGTATAGGGTTAAAATGCCTTTTAAGAACAGACCACTAGAGGGCAGTAAGCTACTGTATGTGGAATACCATATCAGCTCTGACGATTTGAAGACTGAATTTGATCATTTTTGTGGTTTTACTCCAAGGGCCCACTGGGTAGCAGATGGTCTGCATGTTTGAAGGCTTTGTAGGCACACATTGGTCATAGTTAAAATGGAGTATGTAAGTTATGTAGGTGGCTAGGTGCTCCCCCTCCCTCCCCAGCCATGCTGAACCCTGGCCCTGACCCTGCTACAGCACTAGATGTGGTTGCGTAGCGTGTGGTGTAACGGTGTGCTGGGCAGCTGCCAGTTGAACCTGCTACACAGAGTTACTAGCTAACTACCCCCCCCTCCCCCCCAATAACTTTTAACCACCATCCCCATCCTATTTCCACAACAGAACCACACCGCCACCACCACCACCAGCCCCTTCCAGTAGCATCACTGTAACCGATGCCTTGCCTAGCCTAGGTCCAACAAACCTGTAGACTTGACCCAGCAACCTCTTCTGTCTTGGAAACATGAACATATATTAGGAAATATATGTTCATGAAATATAATTTTCTGATGGAAAGATTAATATTTGTTTGCGGATGATCTAAGTTCTCTTGATTAATGTGTTATTATGATAAATAGTCCAAACATCATCTCATACCGTAGTATCGTTTCCCAGACACATTTCCTCAAAAAGTTGACCTTAATACCTTGGTAGCTGTGCTCTTCGTCTATCCCTTATCTCTCAACCCAGAAAGGGCAGTGTGGGCTTCTGTGCATTGCTGAAAACATCCGGCTTTGTTTGCACACTAACATGGTGTGCAGCACTGTTGTGACACCTACCATCTGTGGCAGTGGCGTTTAACACAGCCCAGTGCGATTGGTCGATCAGATACCAAAGCCGATCTAAAAAATGTTGACTGTGATCACAGTTGTGGTTTGAAGTACACACACACGAACCCTCTTCCCCTTCACCTTTCTCATGCTCTCTCTCTCTCTCTCTCTCTCTCTCTCTCTCTCTCTCTCTCTCTCTCTCTCTCTCTCTCTCTCTCTCTCTCTCTCTCTCTCTCTCACACGCACACACACAAACCAGGACAGTAAGCACAAAAGGCATAAGGATATGACGAAACTGAACACTCTGAGCTAACAATACTTAACTAATCCTGTTCTTCACAGCCCTTTTGCGCTCACTAATGCTGTCAATACTAGCCCTCCATGAACCAATGTGTATTGTCTGTCCACGCTCTTGGCATTGTTAATATTTGCAGAACGCTGCCCTGTGTCTTATGTCTGACCAATTTACTTGACATTATAACGCTAATGCCATGAAGTTAGTGCCGTGAGATGCAGGTACCAGCTAATACACTAACACATTTATAAACTGTAGTGTGAGTTGTGGTGTTGATGTCTTAACCCTAGCAGTCAAACATGCAAATAAATATGTTATTAATACCGGGGTACTGATAGAATGCAGAAGTTCACCCTAGGTCCCAGTCTGCTGTTGCGTGGTGTTTTTAGCTTTGTTTCGTCGCGTCCTCAGAAACGGCTACCGACCAGGCCGCCTCGGGAACTGCAGAGCTGAGAAGCAGTGACTGTGCAGCACCAACGGCCTGCAGAGGTACGAAGGCCACGGACATTACATTGTACTTAGCTGACACCTTTTATTCTAAGCAACGTAAAGGGTATTTGTTACAGTCCCTGGAGCAATGTGGAGTTAATTGCCTTGCTCATGGGTACTTTCAGTACATGGATGAAGGTGTAGGGACAGGTAAGGGTGGGATTCTGTTAGGTTCAAACCCTTAACATTTGTAAATATAAAACACCTGAAATGAAAGACACAGAGAATCAGTAATTAAGTTTCAAGCCGGCTTGGAGAGCGGATGGGGAGAACCGTCAGCAACCATTTTCCCCACTCGTTCTACAAGCGAAATATCTCCAAGCGTTATTTATTGAAGGAATGTCCCTGATTACAATTATCTCTATCCGCTAAGGGGAAAAGGGGGCGTACCCGGATAGAGATTAATTCATTCACACACACACACACACACACACAAACACACGAACACACTAGCCAGGCTGCGCCCTCCTAGTGACGCAACACCTTCGGCGGCGCTGCAGATCGAATCTCGATTGCAAGTCTATGATAATCAGGCAACGAACACACAGGCCTTGGCCTGCCATGTGGAGATGCAACTCTGTTGTGTTTGGGCATTCCATTGTTCTGGTACAGATAAAGTCCTCGCACAGTCCAGTAATCTTCTGCTTAGCCTTGAACAGGGATTCTTGAATGTGAAAGGGCACATTTGTGCCAAGGCAACATGTTTGCTCTCATAAAGAATAAAATACAGTTCCAACATTTCCCCCTGTTTATTCTATATAGAGGCAAACATTAACATCATCCAGTGATGACTTCAAATGATTTTTTCTTTAAATAGGTACACTTAGAGGCCCCGAGCATAATCCCCTGGGTCAGGGAACAGATCAGGGACCTGGATGGAATCGTCAGATTGGTGTGGAGGCTCATGGTCTCCACCAACAACATCATCATAGTGTCATCGACATCACTATCCTGTCTAGTTAGAAGAGCATATAGGTTTGACATTTTTTCTTCCATTTGTGCAATGGCAGTGGTACTAAATCTGGTGCACAACACTCTAATACAAAGAATACAACAACATCCACATAACGTGAGGATCGCCGCAAATATTGCAATAGACATGATTATGGACGCTGCCAACTGTCTGTATTTGCCAACATGTCAGAGAAACCATCCCACACTGAAGTGTCGACCCTGGAGTGGTCTTTCATTTTCTTTTTGGTTGAGGGATCCCAGTCCCTCTATCGCCCTGGTGACACTTTCGTCAGCTGCCGTATTGTTCGGTATGAAGGAACAACATTGATAACCAAAAATAGAGCACACACTCCTATCGGCCAAAAGCATATCAACCGCAATACGAGATTGGAATGCGATTAGGCAGGTTGCCTTCAGTTGTTCATGGATGGCCCTGAACTCGAATTCAGTTTTGTTGCCCAGCGCCTGCACATTATAGTGGATGTTGTTCATTCTGTCCATATTTTTGTTTATAGTACACCACCAACATACAAATGATTCAAACCCTGATGCAATTTGATTCCACATTGTAGCTCTCTTATGTTTGTTTTAGGTTAGGTTAAGGGGTGAAGTTTCAGAACAAGGTTTCATTTAACATGTGCCCTATACACATATTTGTTTAATGCACTGATTAATCCTAAAATATCTCTCCTGTTTGAGACATGTGCCATCCACATGACTCAATAAGACTTAAGTAATTTCCGAAACAGACTTTGAGCACAGTAAATGATGAGAAGTAAACATCTTCCAACACCCTCCAGTTCATGGGTGCATGAGTGATTCTACGATTCCCCTACGCTTTTGGCAAAAGCAAAAAGTCAATTATCAGTATTTTTCCCAACTAAATGACCTAGATGTTTACATAGTGCCAAACAAACAAATTGCCAAGCTTAATCTTAATAGTTAGTGGAATTGGCAAATCAAATCCACGGACTTAAAAGTGTAGCCGAATCAGAGAATCACTCGCATAGCCTACATCAAGGCAGGCTTTTTCAAAACATTTGCTTAAAGAAATACACAGACATTAGTTTAGAGGAGGTGCACAGATTAGAGAGCATTATAATAGAGAGGAAACAAAACATGTTTTGTTAGTTTAGACAAAACAAAACCCAAAGCCGCCCAACCATTCTCTCATAATCTATAATCAAAATAAAATAGATAGCTCTACATTCCCGGGGAACAACAATTTATCAAGAGCAAAATTATGAAAAAGAAAATTACTCTGGTCAGTATCTGACTATTGTGGCTCACGTTTACATTACAGTTCCTTACAGAATAGGCGATAAACGCAAACTGACAAAATGTGGTGTTGACCACATAGTTCATCCAATATAGAATGTAGAAGAAACATTAAGAAACATTAAGCATGCCGTACAAAATGACTATACCCATAGTATTGGCTGTCTTTACATGATAGTTAGGCCTGCATAAATCACTTTGTAACAGAACTGAAATATATTGGCATGCAGTCCTCACTGTCCTTTTGTCATGAGGTCATGGTGATATAGGGGCCTAGCCCAACTCCTGCCAATAATGTCAGTACATTCAAAAATGTATTTTGTAAAAATAAAAAAATTGAGTATGAGTAATATTTTAGAATCCAAAAATATTTGAGAATCCTACTTTCTCACACCATTCCAAAGTTTCACTGTCATCACCCAGACATACAGATCACTAGATCAACCAATCAAAATGTAAGAGATAAAAAGAAAGAAAACACAACTGCCATTGTAAAATACGCAACTTTAAAAGAAAAATGAAACAAACAACCGGACAGACCCTTTATCTAAGGTATAAAGGTAAGACCTTGTCTAACTTTAGGTCAAACTTTTCATGGTTTGAAAGAAAGAAAAAAAAAATAAACAGTTGTCATTTTATCAAGTGTTATAACTAAAATTATTACCCAATTGAAACAAAACAAACTCTGGAAAAATCTTGTGAAACTCATCAAATTAAAAACAAAATTCACTTAACCTAGCGATCATTGGTATTGTCTAGGTTCCTTCCATTCACATCAGCTGTGTTTCAGCTCGTTTCCATAACACTGGGCCTGTTCCTCAAAGAACACAAAAAAAAGTATTATAGGGAAAACAACTTTCTTTCATGTACACTCAAGCCAGATCAATTTGAAATCAAATCAGAGCAAAAAATGATTGACTTCATGTATCGGCTACATAAAACATTTGTAACGGAACTAAAACCTTATTGGCAATCAGTTTTCACTTTGATTGCAAGTTGACGACTGAAATGAAAAGACAGAGTTAGACAACTGTCTCTTTGTTTATAAATCAAACAAATGAAAATATAAGGATCCCAACGTCATCAAATTCAAACTTTTAAAAGCAAATAGAGAACATTGACATGTCTCATCACACACCATGTGAAGCAATGTTCACACTTACAGTATTAAACTAATGACAATGATAGATATTTAACATATCTTTAAGCTTTGGTATTGTTTATCTAGGTCGGTGTTCAGATTTTTTTTTTTTTAGTTCTTATTGTATTTTCAGTGACAAACAGGTGGTTTAGCATACACTGTTGGAGGTTTCAATATTAAGTGTCTTTCTGTCTCTGCCACAGAAATTTGCATGTTGATGGCTGGGCCTGCTGTGTCTGATAAGGGGTGCCTGCAGAAGACCTTGGGCTACTTAGAGAGAGCCTCTGAGCCTTTTAATATCTATCCGAGCTAATGAAAACATCTACACATAGGACACTGTTATCTTTGCTGGGGTGATTTTGTCAAGCGCCTCTGTGTATTCAGAGTCTAGTTTTTGCTGGTTTATCAGAGTCAACATTGTCATTAAAATAAAGTTCCAGATCATAATTGCATTGGAAATGTAGTTGAGTACTACTACCCAACTTTTAGGGTTTTTTTTTTTTTTTTTTTAAACCAAACCCATGATCCATTGATCAATAACTCATCAAAATAGAACATAATAAGGCAAGAAATTCGATGAAATAAAACAAAGAAATAAGTCATAGTTAAACGTCAATAAAAACAAAATGACAACCTAAATTTCTAGAAACGTTCAGCACATGTGACCTAACTCTCAGACCAGGTCCAAATTGGGTTTACTCACAGCACCTTTGGGCCATCAAATAACGCCTGCGTTATTTCAAGATCTCAAACCCATTGTTCTTTTAAAAAAATAAAAATAAATAAGAACAAGGAGAAAGCTTCATCTATTCTTTAGAAGAAACAAAGACATTTTGGTACTGTAAATCATGAAAGCAAACTCTTTTGCAACTACACTACACTACCATGACAGTGCACGGGGCCTTTAGCAATACATTATGACTTGGTCATTGCCATTCTGGTAACAGCTAATTTATAATGCCGTGTCTTAAAGGCTTAAACATTAACATGTTAACTTTCAATTGAAAATAGTAAAGAAACAACATAACTCCACAACCCCGTTTTCTCCTAATCAAAAATAAATGGGTAAGAATGTGTGGAAAAACAAAATCATGACAAAATCCTACACCTCAAAGTTGAATTGTAGAATAAAATAAAAGGCTTATTCTTATTTTAAAATGTTGTTTCAACATGTGCACTCCCAAGCTCCAGCTAACTCTGAACACAATAGAGTACCTTCACTAAACACTCAAAAAAAAATCTTCCACTCTCAGACATATTTAGGCACTCACTCCACAGATACACACGTACACTCCACAGACACATATACAATCTTTCTCACACACACAGTGGGGTGTCCCACTAGGACAATTCATACAACAAATAGGGCCCACACAGACAGACAAACAGATATCCATATTACTTGCCTTGTATGACACAGTGTTATAAAATACAATTATTATTATTATTATTATTACTATTATTATTATTATTATTATTATTATTATTATTATTATATGGTAGGCTATCTGAGACATTAACTGCTCAGTGAGTAATCCAAATGGCTGTCATTTGCTTTTTTTAGCACCAGAGTCACAGAGGAAACGTACGGGGGTCCCTTGGACCAGAAGGGTAATTTCAGGTCTAATTTTTTCTTGGTAAAACAATCCCTCTAAGTTTAGAACGACGTCTACCTCTTCCACATCCCCGTCCGTTTCCTCATTATCATCAAACCAGTCATCGGCCGAGGGGCCATGCCCGTACGGTCGATACTGGTGCTCTCGGTCTAGTCAGGAATTTTGGTGTTGGCCTCGACGTTGGCCGTGATAGTTTTGGTGTTCATTGTAGTGTTCCTGTTGGCCCTGCTGGCCAGGCCATAAATGTTAGGTTTGTTGTAGACAACTTTCCATTAAACCCATAGTTTTTTTACCCAGTAACACAGCGGTGCTACTGCACTAGGATTTTCTCTATGCACGATTTTCCAGTCCTTGCATTGCATTTCAGCAAGGAACTTTTCACTTCTTTTGCTGTTACTGCCCCCCATTTTGTCTCTATGAATTTAGTCCAACGTCACAACACCTACAGTGCCTCTATTGTTGGATACACTTTTCAACAAGATAGCGATCAACGATCGTTTGTGGTAAGATTCACTTCAACCTCACAGGTGGAATCTTCTTGCATACAGGCTTCCACAAAGACTCGCTATTTGGACCTTGTTGTATTGGTATGAAACGTATTACCGAGTGGTAATACGAATCCTTTCACGCACACTTTCTCTCAACGCAGAGAACACAGAATTTAAACTAGTTTCTCGTACTAGTTTCTCGTACTCGTACTACGTACTTTACTTTACGTAGTCTTCAGATTTTAACTTGTTCAACGACACGGAGGAGTCTGGCCTCCATTTTTACCTGATAGAGTCTAGAATTGTCAGGGTTTTATCTTCTCTTATTTTACCGTTTTTTCATTCAATCCTTTTAAAATAAAAATAAAAATGTAGGCCTACTCACGATTCTCTGGTCTTTTCAAGATTCCCGTCAACCGTCGGATCCCAGCCTGCGAGGGAGAGACCAGTCCCGGAAACGGGTCTTAGTGCTGTGGCCACAGACTTTCCTGGTTCCCTCCTCGCGTGCTGGAATCGTCGGGTATCTTGGGATCCGGTTCTGAAGGACCAAGTAAATGTTAGGTTCAAACCCTTAACATTTGTAAATATAAAACACCTGAAATGAAAGACACAGAGAATCAGTAATTAAGTTTCAAGCCGGCTTGGAGAGCGGATGGGGAGAACCGTCAGCAACCATTTTCCCCACTCGTTCTACAAGCGAAATATCTCCAAGCGTTATTTATTGAAGGAATGTCCCTGATTACAATTATCTCTATCCGCTAAGGGGAAAAGGGGGCGTACCCGGATAGAGATTAATTCATTCACACACACACACACACACACACAAACACACGAACACACTAGCCAGGCTGCGCCCTCCTAGTGACGCAACACCTTCGGCGGCGCTGCAGATCGAATCTCGATTGCAAGTCTATGATAATCAGGCAACGAACACACAGGCCTTGGCCTGCCATGTGGAGATGCAACTCTGTTGTGTTTGGGCATTCCATTGTTCTGGTACAGATAAAGTCCTCGCACAGTCCAGTAATCTTCTGCTTAGCCTTGAACAGGGATTCTTGAATGTGAAAGGGCACATTTGTGCCAAGGCAACATGTTTGCTCTCATAAAGAATAAAATACAGTTCCAACAGATTCGAAACTACTTTTATCTTAAGACCACCTCCCTAGCCATTAGGCCACGGCTGCCTACAGGAAAGCAGACCGGGTGGGCGGATTTGAAAGGACTCAGTTGTCCCGGTCCGAGGGACAGAGGGGGACCAGAAGTGGGGCCTCATTACATTATACTGTACAGTATGTATTGGGCAGAAGAGCCTTTTACATGACTTTGTCCCGAGCCCGGCCAAAACTGTCAGCGGCGGCCCTGACCATGGACACACACATACACCAACACAAACACACACGCACATTACAGTAATGTATACCATCATGGAAATACACACATACATAAACATACCTGTTTTGTGGTCAGGATGCCTTTAAAAACGTTCAGCTATTACATTTCTCTATTAGAAAGATCTACTAATATTAACTCTGTCTTTTCAGAAACAGAAGTGTCGTCAACCTCCATGACTTTCCGAAATGGACGTGGGGACCAAATTCCCTGCAACGGTATGGTAACAAAGAATCTGCAGAGTTATTAGCAATTTGTCGTATGATGTGATGTGATGTTCTTAAGAACTCTTCTTGGCCTCTTTCAAATCCTGGTCATGATGTGTTTTGGGCTATGGTGATGTGGTGACCTCAGGACCATGTGATGTCTGCAGTGAACTGAGCTGATTTCTGCAGTGTTTTTTGTGGACCACATGGCCTTAACGAAGGGTGCGTTGACATTGTGATCTTGTGTGAGACCTTGTGACCTTACCTCTGACATATGACCTTTTAAGGTGAGATGAGGTGAGGTGGGGGACAAATGTGAGACCTTGTGAGACATTTTTCATCTCTGGCCACCCTTTCACGCGTTCATGATGGCACCAGAACAATCAAATATGCGCTAGTCTTGCATGTGCACGCTGGAAATTTTAAATTCATTCTGGTTAGAAATGTGTCATGTGCACATGCCTCTGTGTCTGTGTCATCACAAACAGAGTAAAAGTCTTCATCACAGCAGCTTAAGTCCGCCTGCTGGATAGCATGGAGTCCCTAATGTAGTCCCCTTGTCATGTGTGTGATGTAGTGATCTCAGAATCTGGTGACTTTGTGAGGAATGTATTGTGGATAATATGCCATTTTAGATGTGTGCTTCTGGGACCGTATGACCTTCTCAACTACTTTGGGGATCTTACATGCGACCATTTCAAGTGTGTTTTTGGGGAAAATTTGTGATCTTGAGAGGCGCACTTCTCCCCTGACCATGTGCTGTCTTGAGCCGTCACAGCAGCAGAATCCCACCTGCCTAGTACTGTTTCTAAGTGTGTGTGTTTGAGGCCGTATGACCTTGTGAGACCTTATCTGTGACCACCCACTGTCTTCACACATCACAGCAGCAGTATGTTTGGTAATGTTTGGTATGTTTGATAATGTAGTGACAAGAGCGGCACCTTGTACCTTTGTGACGTGTACTTTGAGGACCTTACCTCTGACCACCCGCTGTCAGACCATTCATTTTGAATTATTTCGTAAGTCACAAATGGTCTGATTACACTTCTCTGGGGAGGGTTTAGTCGTTCACCAGACGGCCGGCCAATAAGCGAACGGACTTGGGCGTATAACAACATACAGTACCTCATGAACCTCTACTGTCAGCGATTGGTCCACTCATTTCAAACCAAAGCTGATCTCACTCCTCCCACCCAAGTGCTCCAGGGCACTGCCAGACCAAAAAATAATTACAAAGTAATTAATGTGGTCTGGTAAAACTAGGCTAGTCTTGACCCGTCACAGCAGCAGAATTCCACCTGCTGTCCCTATTATAGTGACATTGTCAAGTGTTTGGGGTCATACAGTATGATGTTCTCTGGACTTGGTGACCGTTTCACCTCTGACCACCAGGGCTTGACACTGGCACCTGCCAACCGGCCAAATGCTGGTAAAACTTGGCTGTGGCGAGTAACAATTACAGTGACACTAGCCAATTTGGCAGGCAGCTTATTCAATGGTATGACATATCAGAATAGCATATATTCTGCATTTTACACCTTGTGCATCAATTGTTTCTATTTAAGTTCAAGAAAAGGCTCCGTTACTCAGTTTCTATTTGTTTGATTTGCACTCATCTGATTGCTTTAACAACTCAGCTTCTGAGGTCAGATGAACAGCGTCATGATTAAGAAAAAATAATAATTTCACATTTGTGGCTAGTATAATAGCTGGATGGCTAGTGACTCAGGAAAACCACTAGCCACATGGCAGGTAAGCGTAAAAGTTAGTGTCAAGCCCTGCTGACCACCCGCTGTCTTGACCCTGCTATGGCAGCAGAATTCCACCTGGTGTCCCTAATATAGTGACATTGTCACGTCTTTGGGGCCATACAGTATGATGTTGTGGCCTCTGGACTTTGCGACAGTTTCGCCTCTGACCACCCGCTGTCTTGACCCTGCTCTGTCACAGCAGCAGAATTCCACCTGCTGAATATCATGGAGTCCCTGCGGCAGCAGCAGATGCAGCACGCGGTGGCGCTCAACACCATCATCAACATCCTGCAGGGTCGCGCTGTTAACGCCCGTGGTGGCGGCGCCACCGACGCGGCCGCCCGCGACACCGCCGAGATGCCCCAGGACATCTCCTACCCGCTCATGGACCTGCGCGAGCTGGAGCGGCAGGAGACCTGGCTGGAGAACGCAACCAACATGCCCGCCAAGACCAAGATGGTGAGTCTATACCTAGCTAGGGAGCCAACACAAGTCACTCACAAACACGCTTGCTAACATGCCCGCCAAGGCCAAGATGGTGACTCTCTGGGTATTTCTCAAAGTGAAGTGTTCTTGCGTTGCTAGTGCGAGTAACACCCATTTTTTGCGGATTTCACCAAAGAATATCTAATAACTAGTTCTAAGGGTAATAATTGGATAGAACACTTCACTTTGAGCGACACCCACCACCTAACTATTGTAGGCAGCCAACACAAGTCACTCAAAAACAAGCTTCTTAACATTGCTAACATGCCCGCCAAAACCTAAATGGTGAGTCTCTGCCTAACTAGGTAGCCATCTTGAATCACTCACAAACAAGCTTCCTAACATTGCTAACATGCCTGACAAGACCAAGATGGTAACGGCTCATTTACACTGCAAGCACGTGGCGTGGGCGAAATGTGTCCGAATGTATCCGTGCACAGACCAAAATGGTTAGAAAGCATGAAAACAGATTATTTGTTTCACATCAAAGCGTGGCAGTGCTTCCAAAAACAAGATGCAGAGTCCAGTAGCTAATCCTACCAATACGTAGCCTAGCTATCATGACCTCAAAACTCAAAGAGCATTTGGTCCGGCCAAAATATATTTCCCGATATATTTCCAAACACCAAATGGAGAATTAATGCTGCCATATAGAACATTTTGACATCTGTACAACATGTCTTTGTGTCCTTAATAGATTGCGTACCTCGGAGCCATTGGTGGTAAAGACTTGAAGACCACGGTCTGGAAGATCATGTCTACTCTGATCCACAACAACCTGGGCAAACAGCTCAACTGGAAGGGAGTGAATGACAAGAGAGCATTTAGCTCCCTCCTTCTCAAGTCCGTCATTATCCGTAAGCACTCAGACCTATGCATTACACATATTTGACATATTTTTAACTTCTTGAAATTATATGCTGGTGAAATTAATACTTTTTGACATACTGGTTTAGTGTGAAAATGTACAAACTCGCCATTGTATTTTTACTTTTGACTTACTGATTCGCACAAATTGTTTGAAAGAGTCCATAAATATCTATAAAATCCTACATGAGTCGCTAAAATGTAATGTTATTTTTTATTCTCCACTCTACCACTACATGTACATTCTCTACTGTACTCTACTCTACTCTACTCAAAACTATATGGAAACCACTGTGGACAGTTTTATTGTATTGCAACTTCTGTTGGATTTTGGATGGATTCCGGTCTCCTAAATGGCCTTGACTTTTTACATTTTCCACATTGAAAGGGGCATGGCAGCTTAGAACCATAAGTCATATTCCATATCCATATTCTCATTAAGAACGGTCTCCTTCTTATCAGTAATCTCTCTTGCCTTGTTTCTATCTCATGTCATTCTCAGGGGGCGTCAGGAAGAACTCCCACTACACCAAGACGACAGACTCCGAGATCGAGAAGCTCATCATCCGCTGGCTGAACCTAGCTGGCGATCGCGACGGTGGCCGCAAGCAGAGGGAGCTGGCTAAGCGCGGTCAACTCAACATGGCCGACCACGCCAAGGGCGTCCAGCCACCCAAGTCCTCGCCGGCCGCTGCTGTTGCCACTGCAACCACCACTTCTACCCCCACCTCTGCCTCCGCATCCAGTTCCTCGCCATCCATGCCCACGTCACAGAAACTTCCGGACCACCTCAACAAAGTCCAGGCCAATCGGTTAGCGACAGGCCACACGGACCCCAGGGGGGAGCCGGAACCCGGCGGTCAGAGCGAGCCGGAGCGGCTCCGCGACCAAATGGACCCCAGCCTCAACCGACCCGAGAACAGCTGGACTCTGTTCCAGTCGGCGGCAGCGGGCATGATAGACCCACGGAACGTCCGCCTCAACTTATAGTGCTTATCTGAGATAAGATGGCCGCTGTCAACTTCACACCGGCTCCTCTGGTCTGCTGCTGCGTCCGCAGAGATGTCAAAAGTTAAAGTAAAAAAAAAGAAACAAAGTTCCATTCCAACAAAGGCAATTAACCTCAGTAACCCGTGACACAGGGAATTTATCTGAGTAACCTGTAGGCCTGTGTACCTCTACACTGGTTGGATCAAGTTTGTGGTGGGTCCTTGTTAGGTTTTTTTGTCTCAGTAACAACTCAGTCTAGCTAGTATCTCATTAGGTACAATTGGGTAAATGGTGTAACAGCTATGTAATATCATGTGCAAGTGTTGTACTTACACCATCATTTACTTTTACTTTTGACACCTCTGTGCTTCAGATGTCTCCTCACAGGCACACTGTGAGGAAATATTGA
The DNA here is from genome assembly GCF_034702125.1 of Engraulis encrasicolus. Taxonomy (NCBI): domain Eukaryota; kingdom Metazoa; phylum Chordata; class Actinopteri; order Clupeiformes; family Engraulidae; genus Engraulis; species Engraulis encrasicolus. The sequence goes on from NC_085863.1 coordinate 43,950,803, forward strand.
CACAAATATTTATGTCAGTGTATAAGTTGTATTATTATTTTTTTGAGATTATTAACCTGAACTCTTCGTAAAGAAAAAGGTTCAGTTCAGCCCTGGATCGCATGTAAAATGTGAAAGCCCATGCGCTTTTCCAGAGTAAGACTCTTAAAACAATGTGTATATAACTTAATCAGTCAAATGTACTGATTCCTGTACTTGTCTATATTCATGTTTTTCTTTACCTTTGGTGAGAAGCACACCCATGATTGTATTTCTGTATGGTGCATTTTGTACAGTTGGTTGGTATGGTATGGTATGGTTTTATAACTGCCTTTTCTGGCCTGTATTGGGCTACGGCACAAACTAGAGCATGTGGTTGGTATTTGTTGCTTAAGCGTAAGTGTCCAAATTTTCACATTTTGCATTTTCATGTTTGCAATTGTTTGCAGATTCACCAGTGCTGACAGACCTGTTATAATCAGCACTGAGTTGCCAACCAAGGCAAAGAGTTCAGTTCAGAGAGTTCAAAGTTCAGCTCAGAGTTACTGTAAGTAAGAATTCGGCCTAATAAATATGCAGAATCTGCCATGCAGTGATGCCCAAGGCAATGTTAGCATCTATGTATATGGTCGCTGCATACGTTTTTACTTTGATGGTTTTTTTTTTTGCAGATGGTGGCTAAGACTCGTGCATACCAAAGCTGTCAATACCAGCTTCAGAATAACCCTTCTCATGTAATGTATTCATTCTATCTTTGCACGAACACAGGATATTTCACTAATGTCTTACACAGATCTGTCTGGAAATTCTCCAGACTAGATAGAGCTGATGTAGATGTGTTATTATGACCATTCTGATGAATGTCGTGTTCATCATGAGAAATTGATGCATTGAATATGTGGCAGGGTTTTTACTTTCAGAAGCTGAGATTAACACTTTCTGCCAACCATTTTTACATAGAAATCTCTTAAAAGAGGATATATTTGGTTCTATTTGTTTTGTAGCTAAATAAAACCATGCATATGGTATACAGTATGATGCAGAAACGGCTGCATTCAATTCTGGGTGCAACAGGTTTATTCAAAGTCCTCTAATACACACATATTTAACATGGTGCACATGACAAAACAGCACAGAGAAGCACACAACTTGCCATCCTGTTCAATTAAAAAATGTTCGATACAAAACCTTTTGTGGAGTCAGTCTGTGAACATACTTCAAAGGACAAAGCGATCAACCAAAAAGTGTGATAATGTAACCATCACTAGGATTAAGAGTGTGGGTGGTACCCTGTAGAACTGGTTGTATCAAGGTAGGGGTGGGTGATTTGGCAAAATCACAATGTCATATCACATTTTTTATAGGCTATATAAAATTTTAATTTTTCACAATCTTCCATCAAAAAAATAAAAAGTATAAAAAAACAGGCATTTTATATACTTGCCATTTGTAATTAGCAATTAATTACATGTTAACAGGCTGTTGGAATACAGTAATGCAAAGAATACAAGTGCAGAAGACAACAACAAATAGTAGACATCACTCTGATACTGATGGTAAACATCCTCACTGCAAGACAATCTATACGATTTCTCCACTTTGGCAGATTCTAGACCATCTTGTACTCGATTTCACAATTCACAGTTTAATGTTGTCATATCGCCCACCCCTATATCAAGGTGGGGTGACATCTCCCCTCATTCACAGCAAATGGCATAAAGAACACAGATAGTGGCACAGAACTACACTGACATAAAATGGGAGTAAACATGAAAATAAAACAACTAGAAAAAGTCAAGACAACATTGTAAACATTTGGGATAGATTCAAAGATTCAAAAGCTTCATAAATAAAGTGATAAAGGTTTATAAATGTTATGTGCAGACAAACAAGAAACTAGCAAACAGACTCTTATATCAGCCACCACAGCAGTGTGGACAGAGGTGGTGATGGGTAGGAAAGGGGAACGTCTGTCTTGCTAAATACATACTGATTGGCAATGAGGAAATGGCAGAAGGACATGACCAGAGAGTAGAGTAGAGTAAGATGACTCAAGCCTGTGTATTTCCTGGATCCATGTGATGTCATGTGAACGCCCCTTTAGGAGACCTGCGGTTAGGAGACCTTTGGAGGCTTGAAGTTGAATAAATGGAGTTCCCTTGGCATTGTAGATGGCGGAATAGCACATCTTATCCAAACCGTCGCCAAACTACCACAGAAGGAGAAGACGAAGAAGGAGGGGACAACGCCCCTTTAGGAGACCGAACTTGAGCACACTCCTTTGCATTGGGTGGGCGGAGTTTGAATCATCTTAATCTACTAAAAAAATCTTTGGCATGACCTCCGAGACCATCTGAGGATTTCCTAAGATCAGGGTGTGTGTGTGTGTGTGTGTGTGTGTGTGTGTGTGTGTGTGTGTGTGTGTGTGTGTGTGTGTGTGTGTGTGTGTGTGTGTGTGTGTAATGGGCTTCCCTGATGCCTCACACACAAATGATTCATCAGGATTACTCTGTGGTGTTTCTTGGTAGTATATCCTCTGTGGAGGGAAACTTGAAGTTGTAAAAGCCATGTGTGTCCACAATGACAGCCGTTCCATTCTGACTCTCATCCAGAACCAGGCTCTCAAACGCCTTCACGACGTCTGACACCCTGCAAACACACACACAAATTAATACAGTACATGAGTAACTTTCCCAAGATCCACAACAGTGACAATAAAAGCAGACTTTGAGGCGGAGACATTAATACTAATAGATTTGGAATTTCTTTACACAGATTGTACCAGGATGGCATACGCACAGTGCTGTAGTATATAAAATGAATTATCTGCCTACACAATGGAATTCTCTGTTCTGATTGGCTGATGGGGTTGCCAATAATCCCGTAGAATCCCGGTCAGGCGTCAAGCGTGCGAGTAAGTTAGACGCGCATACAATCTTCGTTTGGAATGACGACGGTATCTAAGGAAACCATGCACATCGTCTACGGCAAATCAAATATATAAAATGAAATCACTCGGACTCACTCCATAATACCAAAGATCTCCACAGACTTCTTGTTCATGTGCTTGATGCTGTAGAAGTCTCCAGAACATTCTGGAGAACTCGCAGCAGATAGGAGAGCGGTCCGCACATATGCAGGACACATCACGTTTATTCTCACGCCATAGCCAGCAGCATCTGAGGCCATCTGGAATACACATACACACACATTTTATGTTTTTTTTGCAGGTGCTTTTCATGCCATTGTTTACAAGTGATGGTGAAGAAATGACAGGAAACGATTGGGGGAGAGAGAAGGGGGAGGATCGGGAAATGACCAGTACGGTGTCATAGCCATTTGAGCCAAGCCCACGGCCATAATTTGTTCGGCATGTGTACTATTCACAAACAAGTGAAGTGTGTTCTAACAGAAATACATGATAATAGTTTAGAAAAATGGAATCATTACCGCCATGGCTCTGCAGAAACCCATGACTCCATGTTTACTAGCCGTGTAGACAGGGGAGGCAGGCAAAGGACCAATACCTTAAAACACACACACACACACACACACACACACACACACACACACACACACACACACACACACACACACACACACACACACACACACACAGTTTACAGGCATACATAACAGTGCTTTCCTTTCACCATTCCCCTTCACCTTCATCCAAAGTCAAGTCCCTTTTCCAAGAATCTGACCCCCAACATATGCATGTTTTCCTGCTGTGTGTGTGTGTGTGTGTGTGTGTGTGTGTGTGTGTGTGTGTGTGTGTGTGTGTGTGTGTGTGTGTGTGTGTGTGTGTGTGTGTGGCCAATGAATATGTGTAGCCTCTTTGTGCAGTTGTGGTCGTCGGCGGGCCTATTCACTATTTTCTGAAAAGACTCAACTCATAACAACATACAGAGGGCCTTAAGTGACAGATTAAGACATAGCCATTACAATTTTGGTGACAGTAATGTTATAACATAGGCTCTGCACAAACGGGTTCATCATTTACTTTAGCTTAGTGAGGCCTAACCTGAAATTGTGTGAACCACAACTTCCTCTAATGATCAGCCGTCAAACTGTCTTGTCACTGCCAAGGAAGTAACGAACACACACGCACCCATGCCCACACACACTTGGTTATTCTGTGTCTGTGTGTGTGTGTGTGTGTGTGTGTGTGTGTGTGTGTGTGTGTGTGTGTGTGTGTGTGTGTGTGTGTGTGTGTGTGTGCTAACCTGCCAGTGAGGCGATGTTGATGATGACTCCCCCTCTGCCTCCATTTTCCTTCTTCATGTGGTTCAGGGCCAGGTAGGTCCCTCTGATCACACCATTCTACACACACACACGCACGCACGCGCGCGCACGCACGCACGCACGCACACACACACACACACACACACACACACACAGACTCACAGACATTCAAATACATGGACACACATGTGCATACACACACACACACACACACACACACACACACACACACGTGCGCGCATACACACACACACCACACACAGCGAGAGAGAGAGAGAGAGAGAGAGATAGATACATGTACATTTTACCAATCCAATTCACATTATACAGTACACACAGCACAGGCAACACCTCTTGACTCTTTATACATGGCACAAACACAGCTACTGTGTGAGAGGGCAGTGTTTAGAAATTCACCCACTTAAAATGTAAGAAATAAGTATGAATAAACTGACGGGATAATTGAAATGGATTGTAATCAAATTGGAAAAAAAATAGGCCCATACAGTATATGCAGCATACACATGTGTGGCATATGGCTGAGGCATATCTGGGTCACACAACATTTTGTTTCCTGAAAAACAACTGTGTCGGCCTCACCAGGTTAACGGCAACGGTTTTCTCCCAGTCTGTCTCATTGCTGATGCCAGCATTGTTACAGACAATGTTGATCCCTCCAAACTTCTGCACGGTCCTTTGGAAAGCATCTGATTGGTCAAAAAGAGAAAAACATCCGTCTCAAGAAGATAAGGTGCAGGTCAAGGACTAGGAAAACTACCATGAAAACTGAAAGAAAAGTCTGCGACACAAAGCTCCCGTTTTTTATTTTATTTTAATAAATTAATACAATTAATTTTAATATCAAAATAAGAGAAACGGGAGCTTGGTGTCGCTGACTTTTCTTTCAGTTTTCAAAACATCTGATTGGTACCAATCACCAATGTTACTGTTCCAGACAAACATGTTATAATAGTATAATCATACTTTTAGGTGAGTAAATGTAATACTTCATGCACCCCATACAGTATATCACGAAAGTGAATACACCCCTCACAGTTTTGCAGATTCTTGAGTATATCTTTTCATAGGAAAGCATTACAGAAATGTAACTTTGACGCAATGATTAGTGACCTTTTAACAACATATTTAACCGCTTAAATTTCTTGTTCACTCAGAAAAAACAAAATACAGCCATTCATGTTTGAACATGTACTCACAAAAGTGAGTACACCCCAGATTAAAATCCGGTAGAGAAGGGGCTATGTTGGCTCGAATCGTCTCGAAATGAAACAAAATGAAAAGGGATGACAAGGGAGATCATCAGTGTGTGTTTCAACCTTTCTTTGCATTGAACTTTTAAATTTTGAGTCTGCATCTGGCTTAAATAGATTGGTGTGAGATTTGAATGCAATCCTATGGAGAATATCATGATCTGCTTCAGTAGTCACAGTGCATGTTGACATGCATGTTTCTTTTAGGTGTATTTCAGATTGCCAATGTTGACAGCATTCATGCATCCCCAAACCATGTCAGTCCCACTACCATGCTTGGCTTATGAGAGGATACACCTTTTTTGTAAAACTCACTTGTTTACCACCACACATGCTTGACACCATCTAAAGCAAATTTGTTTATCTTGGTCTCTTCAGATCACACGACATGGTTCCAGTGATCCATATCCTTGGTCTGTTCATCTCTCTTGAGACCAAGATAAACAAATTTGCTGTAGATGGTGTCAAGCATGTGTGGTGGTAAACAAGTGAGTTTTACAAAAAAAGGTGTATCCTCTCATAAGCCAAGCATGGTAGTGGGACTGACATGGTTTGGGGATGCATGAATGCTGTCAACATTGGCAATCTGAAATACACCTAAAAGAAACATACATGTCAACATGCACTGTGACTACTGAAGCAGATCATGATATTCTCCATAGGATTGCATTCAAATCTCACACCAATCTATTTAAGCCAGATGCAGACTCAAAATGTAAAAGTTCAATGCAAAGAAAGGTTGAAACGCACACTGATGACCTCCCTTGTCATCCCTTTTCATTTCGTTTCATTTCGAGACGATTCGAGCCAACATAGCCCCTTCTCTACCGGATTTTAATCTGGGGTGTACTCACTTTTGTGAGTACACGTTCAAACATGAATGGCTGTATTTTGTTTTTTTCTGAGTGAACAAGAAATTTAAGCGGTTAAATATGTTGTTAAAAGGTCACTAATCATTGTGTCAAAGTGAAATTTCTGTAATGCTTTCCTATGAAATGATATACTCAAAAATCTGCAAAACTGTGAGGGGTGTATTCACTTTTGTGATATACTGTAGGGATATGTGCATGTATTAGTGCAGGGCTATTCAAATGGCGACCCTGGGGCCAGATGCGGCCCTTGGACAGCAAGGTTCTGGCCCTCCACAAGCCCCTTGAAATACAGAATCATTTTTCGGAATTTAGAGATGAAAGTATGGGTTCTGTTATCGTGCTGAAACGGGACAAGGGACGTTAAAATGCAGGAAATTACATCTAAGAAATGCAAAACATCCTGGGGGAGGACCCCCAAAACCTCAACTTCAATGATCATTCATTGTCGGTAACCATAATACATACGTATCGTTTGGCCCCTTTACTGGGAGGATTTTGAAAAACTGGCCCTCGTTGACATTTAATTGAATACCCCTGTATTAGTGTTAGGGGAGCATGGACTAATGACCACCATGCCTGTATGAGTATGACTGATGAGCTGACACAGTTCAATTGTGTGCTTGAATCTTGATATGGTGGTTGACTTGACTTTTACCCTAAAATGACTTGTAAATCATTAGGCTTTTAAACCGATATGAAGTATCCATAAGAAAAAAAAATTTTTTCTAATAGGCCTATATTAGTCTAAATATTAGGCTACTCCTTTTTTAGCTGATGGACTACCGTTTTTTAATTTTTACAAAAAAAAAGAGAAATAAAATGTTCATAAAATTGCATCAAACCGAAGTGCAACATGTAGGCCTATTTTTTCTTTTCTCTCAAGAAAAATATATTTTCTGAAATTACTTGCACTAAATTTGTGAGAAAGGTAAGGCGGCCTACCTTTGAACTGCTCCTCAGATGTGACATCGCATTGACAGAAGAGAATTTGGTCTGGCCCGAACTCTTTCTCCAAAACACATTTGGTGGTGTTCCCTGAAACTTCGTCGACATCAAACAGTGACACCTGTTGAAATGCACAACACTGTTTTATGGTTTTGGGTTGGCTGCCGTGTTTCCTGTCTAAACACATACTGTCACCTGCCTATGGCGATGAAAGCATATGCTATGCAGCCTGGGTCAACCATCAGGGAAAAACATAGGCTATACATCTGCCCATTGGCCTACCTTTGCCCTGTTTTTCAGCAGAACTTCAGCGAACCCTCTCCCCAGACCTTGCGCACCACCTGTAACAACCGCAACTTTTCCGTCCAATGCCATGACGATTAAAAAAATGTGTTCGTCTTGTCTAGCGACCTTGATATCTACTTCTCTATTGTCACTAGCCCTATGTTCTTGCAACGTGTGTATCTGCCCTTTTCCTGCGATGTGGTGAAAGTAAGTCTTGGGCAACTTTGCGACACTTAATTTCCTTGCAAAGCCGTGATCCAAAAGTGACTCATGGACGATAGGCTATATAGGCCTAGTGTAATAGCAGTAATTTTGCTGTTGTCACATATGATGGCCAAATGTTGCCAGGTCAGCTGTTTGACATAATTGGCGCAAAGGCGCGACGAAATTTGGCGCAACTAAGCCCCGATTGATCAATAACTTACTTCCTAAAGCCCTATGTCAAATTATCGACAGTCCACCCACAATTTCTGTAGCCTATACGCTATCCATTGTCCTCTAACTAAAATGCACAAGTTTTACTTTTACCAACGGTTATGTTGATGGTCCTTCGCCGTCAGCAAGCTTCTAATAGGCCTACCGAAAAGTGTCGGTGAGAACAATTAACCCATAGGCTACGAAATTCGTCAATAGCGTCGCTCGTCAAAAATAGGGGTAGGCCTATTAGGCTATTGTTAATGTACACAAAGTAAAGTATTTTATCAGCTAACCAGTATAAAAAGCTACAGCATGCCAAAATGGGCGTCGACACTCGTGTCTCTCCACCCACACATCTGGAGAATTGTTGCCAAATTATCTCACTGAACAACACGGTGCAACGAATAGACTGCCTCGGACGACCCAATGAGCGAAGCCACTACCACAGTGTAGCCTAACTAGTTGCACTTTGAACAACTGGTTGCGAGGAGTATCCAACAAAATATCCGATTTGGGTTGACAGTGGGATAGCTTGGAGTTTGTCACTCTGCGCGCGAGCTCCGTTATCTGCAATGGCACTGAATGGAAAGGTTGCAGTTGTTACCGGTGGAGGACAAGGTCTGGGGAAGGGATTCGCGGAATGTCTACTGCAAAATGGAGCAAAGGTTGGTGAGCTTTTTTCTATAGATATTTGATATATGACTTCAATGACCTATGGCCATGCGTTATCCTTTTAAAGAAGGTACGCGCCTACACGTAGTTTCAGCTGCAACCCAAACTGACTCTGACAACTGTTTTGGATAGGTGTCACTGTTTGATGTTGATGAGAAGACGGGTGAGACAACCAAAGCTACCTTTGAGAAGGAGTTCGGTACGGACCGAGTTGTGTTCTGTGCTTGCGATGTCACTTTGGAGGAACAGTTCAAAGGTAAGCCTGTGGCACTTTTCCGAGTATGGTGAGACAATTGCGTTAGGCCTGGTGAGGTGTACCCACAAGTATGTACCGTGAAATTTGACCCCCAACTTTGACTTTTGGGTGAGAGAACATTCTCTTTGCTTGTTTCATTGCAAAGTCCCCCCACACTCAAAATGGCCCAACATGGTTGAATCTAATAGCCTATGTGGCACTGGGTTATTATTACTATAGGCCTAATTAATCCAGGTTGCACATTTCTGTTTATGATAGCCTACAAACACAATCAATTGCTTTGATTTAAATTTCTTTAATTTCCATTGTGTTAAGTATTATCTTCTCATAGAGGAGTAAGATTACAAGATATCATGTGCAAGTATTCAATCACTGTTTGTATTGTCTTTATGTCAGAGTCAAATTGTAGTGGAAGGCACGCACATTCAAAAGAAAACTAGCATCAGCAGGTACCAAATTTTTAACAAAACGAGGAAGGGAGGGTGCACACTGCTTGCAAAAATATTGACTATAGCTGTGTGTGATAGATAGATCTTCTTCAGGCATCTTACAAGACTTGAAAGACAGAATAAGTTTCTACATTTGTAAATCTGTTTTATGAAAGTCAGGGGGCATATGAGAAAACAAAAAACTTGCTTATAGGCCCTATGTAACACTCTCATGGGTTCAAGATGAGGTGACTGGAACTCAGACTTGATACTTTCATTGAACTTGATGGTAATTAATACCAAAAGTAGACTACGGGAGACTTGGCGTAAGGACAACAAACAGAATCCAGGCTTTAATTCTTGCACTGATGCATCAATGGAGAAACACAGCGTCACAAGCAGATCAGCAAATATTTCTAACTTACACAAGAAGTATACAAACTATATACAGTCTGGGACCAGAGGGGCAGTTCCCCACGGTACAGCCCTAAAATGAATATTCAACAAGTTGGGAGTTACAGAGATGGATACAGCACAACAGGAGGCTATCTCCGAAATACACCGGATGGGTCCTCACCTTAGAGATGAGAATTAACATTCAAAATGGCCAAAAGGTTCTTACCATTTGTATGAGGGGCAGACAGGCTTAAGATAGCCATCAACCACAAATGTTATTCGCATACCAAAAGAAAAGACATGAAACACTCTGAACCTTTAAATAAAACACTTAAACAACTTAAACAATTAAATTAAACAACTTTGGGGGTTTCAACTCAATTACTTTCAAACTAGAGAGAACACAAATCAAACATCTTAGATGTTCAAGGTTTTAGTAAAAAAAAAGTGTTTTTTTTTCAGATGCCCTCCAGAAGACTGTGGAGAAGTTTGGTGGCATTGACATCGTCTGCAACAACGCAGGCATCATCAACGAAGGCAACTGGGAGAAAACTGTGGCCATCAACCTGGTAAGATTGAAAGCGGAGAGATTCGGTTGAAGGAAAGAGATTATATTTTCCGGGTTGATAAGGCACTAGTGTTACTAAGGGGACCAGGGTTGGATTCCGGCTTGAGGTCATTTCCCGATCCTCCCCACCCCCTCTCCCCTTTCCTCTCTAGACTCTCACTCACTGCCTGTCATTATCTCTAGAGATGTACCGGATCCAAGATCCGGTTCCAGATCCGGCAGGATAATATGGTTTTTCAGACTATCCGGATCTGGCAGGATCTTAAGCAGTGGATCCGGTATCCGGCAGTTACCTAAAAATCAGGATCTGGGGCATCTCTACTTTTTACGTAGCCTAGGATTTTCAGTCAGTCTTTCACAACCCCAGTCGTTGCATGGAGTGGCCGTTGGAAGCGGCCCTTTGGAAGCGGCTGTTGAAGGCAGTGTGGCAGTAAGCCAATGAGTCTTAAAAATAGTTTGCGACAACGTAATAAAAAGGGCCCACGTGTGCGAGTTGGCTATGTGTTTCAACCCTTTCATAGGATCCGGTATCCGGTTCCGGATCCGGCAGGATCTTAAGCAGTGGATCCGGTATCCAGCAGGATCCTAAAAATCAGGATCCGGTGCATCTCTAATTATCTCACAGTGACATCCTATTCAAAATAAATAAATAAATAGCCAGATTTCTTATGGAGCTTGAAAATGTAAAGCTTCTTGGATGAGAATTGAAACATATTCAAGCTCAAAGAAAAGGAGCTTGGAAAGAGATGACATGGTCGGTTGACTGTCTTACGTTATGAATGCATGACATCATGACAAGGACTCAGTGCTGTGTAATTCCAACAGTACACTGACATCTTAATTAATCACACACCACCATGTGCACACACACTCTGAATCACACACTCACACTCACACACACCCCTTTATCACGTTCCACCATTTCACAACACAGACATCAGTCTCCATCATGCACATGCACATGCACGCTTACACACACACACACACGCACACACACACACACACACACACACACACACACACACAGACACACACACACACACACACACACACACACACCTTCATCACGTTCCACCATTTCACAACACAGACATCGTAATCAGTCTCCATCACACACACACACACACACACACACACACACACACACACACACACACACACACACACACACACACGTAAACACTCCTGTCCTGTGAATGAGTCACGTGTTCCACAACCTAACATTCCAGATGTCTCCTCCCTGGAAAGATTCCCTGCTCTAATCTAGATGAAACACATCTGTCTTTTATCCTCTATGGGCCGTGTTTCCCAATCTTTTTTGTCCTGTGTTCCCCCTAAGCCATGTTGTCATATGAAGAGTACCCCCCTCACGCATGCTCTATATCTATTCTGCTATCCCAAAGTGGCTACACTCCATGTATTTGTTATTATTACATTTCTCCATTTCTCCTCACTCACTCACTCATTCAGTCATTCAGTCATGCATTCAGCTCATCACCCTCATTTAAATAGCAGATAACATAGCGTACAATTTTGAATGAAAGCTAATGATTTTGATAAATTATTACTACTCAGCCCACAATAGTCATTACATTTTATGGCTACTCACGGTAGCACTTCTCAGCTGTTTCCTGGTGAGCATTACCTGTGTGATGTCGGATGAAACCACAACAGTTAATCACTGGGGTTTCCAGTCGAACCAGTATTCATTGGCAAGCAGTTAAAGCGTACATGCAAACTTCCAAGTGGAATAGTTTGTAAAAAAAAATTGTTGGCACACCAGTGTTTGTGTGTTATGTAGTGGTGGAATGATATAGCCCCATAATGCATGCCGTACGGCAAGCTATAATATTCATTGAAAGGTTAGTTACCATAGTACTACTCTACTTTGACATAACAGAGGACCTTTAGTAATGCACTACGGCTCATTACGAGTCATTGCCATTCTGGGAACATCAAATTTGTAACACCGTGTTTTAACGGGTTAAGCATGCGATCAGACTAGGTCAAGTTTAATTACGCAACAAAACCGAATCATAGTCAATGATTTGACACTGATCAAGTCCCCGGCTGCCAGTTATTCATACTGATACTGGTGCTTGTTAGTTGTACTGTGATTATTTTCTTCATGATCTGCCTATTTCTCAATGTGTTACATAGTGGAAACAGTGAATTGCATGATTTGAATGCATGCAATAGGCTACCTGTAAAATTGAAACGTAAAAGTCTATGCAGCTTCTGTAATCTTGACAATAGCCAGTGTTTTGAAGTCTTGTGTAATTTGATTGACTCAATGTACCTTGTGAAATGAAAACAAGTGTTATTGTTTGATAGACGTATTTCATTTTGAGCCATGTTTCTAGTGTTTTGGTAAAGTGAGTGTGTACAGAAAACAATGTGATCTATTTCGAAATGAGTACTTTGTGAATATTTAACAGTGTGTGCTTTTGAGAAGAAAATTAACTGTTTAGCCAATTGTGTTTGGTAGGTGGTATTCTGTGTTAAGAGTTTGGAAAAAGTATCCATAGTATGGGTAAGTGCTTGTTAGCAATTGAAAAAAACTGTAGTGAAACAGTGAATTGCATGATTTGAATGCATGCAATAGGCTACCTGTAAAATTGAAACGTAAAAGTCTATGCAGCTTCTGTAATCTTGACAATAGCCAGTGTTTTGAAGTCTTGTGTAATTTGATTGACTCAATGTACCTTGTGAAATGAAAACAAGTGTTATTGTTTGACAGACGTATTTCATTTTGAGCCATGTTTCTAGTGTTTTGGTAAAGTGAGTGTGTACAGAGAACGATGTGTTCTATTTTGAAATGAGTACTTTGTGTATATTTAACAGTGTGTGCTTTTGAGAAGAAAATTAACTGTGTGGCCAATTGTGTTTGGTAGGTGGTAGTCTGTGTTAAAGTGTATATCGCAGGTTAACCACTACTTTGGATCAATGTGTACACACTGTATTCAATAAATGATCCACATATATAAGTCCCTCCAAAAACGATGTTAAACAACGATTTTTGTTGTTTGTTGTGGCAAATGTGGGTTTAACCGTAACCTGGCGACTACGTCAGGCGAGGCCATGGGTGAACGTTCTAATTTTATTTGCCTGGAATTTTACATAGGCGAGGTGACGATCACTAATGATATAACGGCCGTGGCCTGCAGGCCTATAATAGAAATCGCAACTACCGGTAATCGTGCGGCTTTTCTCATGCAGGGCACTGTAACAACTTCTAAATGATTTAGTAACTTTTGGCCAACTAGTTTTAGTAGAAATGCTATTCATGCAGGGTTGCAAATTCTGCTTGGACCTAGGCTATAGGCTAGACTATGCTATGCGACATGGGCTTCTTTTTTTTACTAGCCTAATCCCTTCATATTTTTGGGCTTGCTTTTAATCATTTTTAATTAACTGCCAATATCGTGTCAGCTAAATGCAATAGGCTACCTAAATTACAAACAGCACAAACAGGTCTCTTGAAATTATCTGCGTAGCCGTAGCCTAAAATGTGGTACTATTCGCCCAACTGTGGAGTGACTGGCCATGGTGCTGAAATCGCGTCAAACTTTTCCTAGGTGTAAAACAGTAGGCTAAAGTATACCACCCGAGTCATGTCGCTGTTGTAAAAATCACATGGCCTATTTTCAGTTCAATAGAATTACATGCAACTTCAATAAAGGTCACCCACATGCGTGTCACAAATCAATAGCATAGGTAACCCACGCGGCGGCGGGACTATTTCGGTTAACCTATATTCCTTGAAAAAAAAAAAAAGTCCGTGTGTCACAAAAAAACTGCACTGTCCGTTATTATAGGCCTACCAAACGAAAGTATCCATATAGAAGAAATCAAGTCTTCAGTTTCAATAATCCACGTTGTGTGGCGCAAATCCAAACCTTCCAAGTCTCTCGCGGCCAAAAGTGACTAAGCTCACCTCTGATGATATAGCCTACTTATGTTCCAGGTTACTCACGGCACTGAGACGATGCAGGATCATCCATGGAAAGTCTTCAAGTAATCCAAACAGAGCGGTTCAAGCAAGACAGTAAAACAACAATAGTCGCCAGATCAAATAGGCCTATAAACATAAATACCAAAACTAACCTAGGCCTATGTAGATTTGGTATGACGTTTGACAAAAGCATCTCATTCAGATGGCCAGGGAGAGAGGCAAACAGTATTTCAACAGCGTTGGCTGGAGCCTTCGAGTAGAGCCTTTTGGTTGTATCTTTTCAGTCTCTATTTTCCTACGCGCGTTGGATCCACGTTTTTAGATGCGTCCCAGCATCTCTATAAGAGGGTAGGCTATGTCTGTCCGTCCGTCTGAAACGTGTTCTTCAAATTGTTCCCTTCTGTGTCCACAAGGTGGGAGAGTTGACTATTTCGCCCGGAGCACGCAGCTGATTGCATTGAGAGACAAGTGCAGCGCGAGTACAATGCAAGTGCTGGTACATTGAATAAGAAGCAGTGATAACGCGCCAGTTGCCCTAGCCAGGACAACTGAGGGGGCATTCAATTTTCGGCATTATTTTGCGTTTGGGCCGTGGGAGGCAACTTCTTTTCGTTTTCACCAACACCACTGTGAAGTGTGTGTCACTATGTTCACGGTCTTTACCCCCTTATGACACTTCGGCCCGAGGATGTCAAACGTGAGGGGGGCGCTTCATCATGTTGTGTATGATAGTGTCACGTTGTGCAGCTCAACTATGTGGTTTGTCAGAAACTCGCGGCAATGACAATGAAACGTGGTGCTCGAAACAAGTAGACAAATGCGCCATTTGACATACGGTGTACTGATGTTCTCGGACGTATTGCAAGGGAGGTTCATTCGTTTTCTGCTGACCGCCGTGTGGACCGCAC
The DNA here is from genome assembly GCF_034702125.1 of Engraulis encrasicolus. NCBI lineage: Eukaryota > Metazoa > Chordata > Actinopteri > Clupeiformes > Engraulidae > Engraulis > Engraulis encrasicolus. Next base: position 43,966,000 of record NC_085863.1, read on the forward strand.
AGGTGCTTTCCGCTGTGCCCAGACAGATTGCTTTGCAGTCGTTTGAATTTGGTAATCTCTGGCACTCTTACAATGCAGCCGACTGCTTTGCACCTTGCCGTTAAAAAGCTTGGAGCGAATGATTCACCCAAACGGTTTTATTTATTTATCATTTCTCGCTGTTTACATTCGTTCCCACTTGGACATGATGCTGAAATGGCATGATAGACCTAGCCTACTAAAGGTTGATACTAACAATGTCTGGTAATTTGTAGTGTAGGCCTACTTGAAATTTGAAATCACATGGTAGGCCTAGCCCTTCGAGACTCGCATTTTGAGGCAAGCGCAATCGTAACCACTCGCCCCCCCATCCCCCCCATCTCCCCCCCCCCCCCCCCCCCCCCCCCCGCTTTTTTTGTTGGTATAGTTCGAACACTGGTAGGCTACTTTACTGCCTCACGGTCACATGGCACCCTGTAGCGGTCATGATATAATATTGGCAATGATATTTATTTCAGGGCTACCGCTACTGCGGGCTACTGAATGGCCTCGCCTGACGTCACACAATAGATTAGAATTCTTTGAACATGTTACTGAAAATACACACTTTTCCTCATTATATTTCATTTTCTGATGCCCTGTTGCATGAAAAAAATGATGGATAATTGTTGAAGTGGTAGAACTATCAAAGGAAGTCCATTATTTTGAATAAAAATTAACCTGAGATATACACTTTAAGAGTTTAGAAAAAGTATCCATAGTATGGGTAAGTGCTTGTTAGCAATTGAAAAAAACTGTAATGTACTGAGAAAACACAATATTCCACATTTGTTATTCTGCCCTGTGACTGTCCATTCAGTGAAAGGCATTGAAATTCTATTGTCCAATCCTAGTCATTACATTACATTACATTACATTACATTACATTGCATATGGCAGACACTTTATAACCAAAGCGACTTACAAACGAGGACATAATCATAGCCAACATCATAGTCATGATAAACAAAGGGGCATCGGTCAATATGGAAAAAGTTACTATCAAGTTTTTTTTTTCATGTTACCCAGTCATAGCTCATACATGCTGTCAGTTCCAGTGCTGTCAGTGTCTAGCACATGAGTGGTGACCATATGATGTTCGTAAGTGTGATGTCATGGCACATATTCATCTTCTAACAATGCTGTTGGCACTTAGTCATCTTATAGGGATACTGGATCTCGGCCTCAGTCATTCCCTGACATGTTGGCCCGCTGACTCCATCCCTCACTCTATTTTTTTTTTTTTTGGTATTCAAACATCACACAGGACATTGAAACGGTGAAATGGAGAGAGAGAGAGAGAGAGAGAGAGAGAGAGAGAGCGCGAGAGGGAGAGAGAGAATAAGCAAGCAATAAGTGAAAGAAGAAAGAAAATTATAATTTGCCATCAAAATAATTGTTGTGCCCATTTTGCAGCTGTTCAGTCCTTCCAGCGTGTTCATATATTTTTTTACATGAGGGATCCCCTCCTCTCCATGTACATATATGGATATGATATTTTCCAAAAACAATACAAAGATTGTAGTGTTGGCAGAAACGGTCTTGTTCTAAACAAAACAAAATATCTCTGTGTGCATGCACATGTGTGTCCATGTATTTGAATGTGTGTGTGTGTGTGTGTGTGTGTGTGTGTGTGTGTGTGTGTGTGTGTGTGTGTGTGTGTGTGTGTGTGTGTGTGTAGAACGGTGTGATCAGAGGGACCTACCTGGCCCTGAACCACATGAAGAAGGAAAATGGAGGCAGAGGGGGAGTCATCATCAACATCGCCTCACTGGCAGGTTAGCACACACACACACACACACACACACACACACACACACACACACACACACACACACACACACACACAAGCAATGGATATGGTCATAGTAGTACTACTGTCTCCCTTTGACCTAAAACCAAGCCCGATAGCCAAACTGCTACCTGTGTTTGTACTAATGTTGCGGTGTTGGGGCTTCGCTCCAGTCTATTTGCCCCTTTGATTATGCCAGGCTTCTTTTGCCCATGTACAAAGGGATTACTTATTTAACTATTCTTTAAGGTCCCACCAAGATTCAGTAGCTCTTCTTGCAGGGATAGCTGGCCAAGATGGGCCGCAAAACAGTTACAGGGCTCAGTAAAGAAAAAAAAAACAGGTCAGGCTACAAGGACAGGCTGTAGATAACATATAACACACCAGAGCACTTTGCAAATTAAACCTTGACCATATAAAAATTAAAATGGCTGCATGCATGGACTTTGTATGGCTTCTCAAAGGGGCAGTCAACAAACATGTGTCTTTAAAGCCTGTTTAAACGTATATGGATATTTTTGAAAATACATCGGATTCTGCCCCTAGTTAACACATAAGCAGAGTTTTAGAAATCTTCGTTTTCCATTGGTTCTCAGCAGTTGAGAATAGGAAGGTTTGGCAGGAGTGACTTGGAAGCAAAGTTCATTGTATGCTTATGTAACTTGTTGCTGTCCCCACACAAGTGTTTTGGCGAAACTTGAACGGACAGCCAGCCAACTCATTCACTCATTGTTTCAGGAACGGGCGAGTCAGGATGCCAATTCCGTTATTTAATGAAGATGAAAGGTTAAACTGTAACAAAGATGTAAAACAAAAGAGTATTCAATATATAAAGTCCATTAAAGTTCATATGTTTTTTCTTCTGAATCTTGAGATGAATCTTGAAGGGAAGGGTCGATTACGGGAAGTAGGGCCTATAGGCCTATGGGTAAGAGTATCAAGGAAAATGTACGATATTTGAATAAGCAGTAAAATCACAAGTTAAGTTAATCAAAAAGAATAAGGAAAGATGATATTAAAGGTAGTACTTACAGACAGTATTTTTGTAAGGGGCATATTAGAAAGAGCAGAGAGGAAGAAGAAAGACTGAACTTAAGTCTTGTTTTGGAAGTAGGCTAACAACTGATTTTTGACAGCTGGGTT